>NC_058520.1:216452511-216752734 GCF_904849725.1 Hordeum vulgare subsp. vulgare | reverse complement strand
TTCTACATGTTAGGGTTCTGTAACTTTTTCAAACATGGTTGAAAATAGCATATTCAGAATCCTTGAATTTTTCTGATGCTTTTTCATATCTAAATTATTTTCATTGGAGTTACAGATTAATTTCTATGATTTTTACAAGTTTTAGCAATTTCCTGGAATTATTTCTATACTGGAAATTCTCTTTATTGCATCAGCCTAACGTCAGCAGGTCAGCCGACCTTTTCAGGTCAAACCTGACAAGGGGGACCCACTGGTCAGCCTCTCTGGGATTAATCCCGCGCTGACCAGTCCCTTAACTACGTTGACTTGGCCTTGGGCCCACTGTCAGCGAGTGTTTAAGCCCCTAAGCTGCTGGGTTAACTTGGCCACGTCGGCCCCCACCGGAGTATGGCCGGCGGCGACCACGGGCGCGGCGGAGGGCTCGCCTGAGAGAACTAGACAGCGCATCGGCCGTCGGTTTTGGGCGCAGAAAGGAGCTACGGGTAGCTGGTGCAACGCCGCATCAAGCGGGGGCATCAGGGGTGGCTAGGGTCGCCGGGAGAGGCGCCGACGACGAGCCGAAGCGGCGACCGAAGCTCGGCCTCCCGCGGTTGATGGCTCTAGGGCACGGGGAGGACAGCTGATGGGCTCATCACACTCCTGGAAGCTCCAGGAGCTCGATCCCTAGCTCGAGCACGTGGAACAGACACCACAGCGATGGCGACGACATGACCGGTGGCGAGGAGCTCTCGGCCTTGGTGGGGAACGGGGCTACGGTGCACGGAATAGCGTGGGGCGAGAGGGGAAATGATGATGAGCTCACGGCGGTTCCGATGGTGTTGTTGTAGGGCTCGGGGGTGCGCCGGAGGGAGCGAATCGACGGAAGAGGTCCGGCGGACGGAGGTTGAAGACGACGGTGCCGTGGGCGTTGCACGGCTCGGGGTGGCTTTGGCTTCTGCAGGGAGGACCAGACCGACGAGGCGGAGCTAACGGCGTGCTCAGCAAGAGGATCCTATGGCTAGGGGCATGGGCAGCTCGAGCTTTGCTCGGCTCCAATGGCGGTAGAAGGGGAAGGAGAGATCCAGGAGGAGGGAGAGAGCTGACGCTGGGAATGGATAGAGGAGGCCTCGGGGAGCTTATCCCCGCCGTCTGCATGGCTCGGGCAAGCAGGAAGTGGCCAGGGGACGTGGCCACGCTCGCCGGCGCGTCGGCACGCAGCTGCTTCTCCTCCTGGCAGGAGGAAGAAGACAGCCGTGCCCCTGGTGGGCTGGGCCTCCTCGGGCGACAGTTAAGGTTTTTCTTCCTCTTATTTCTTTTCTGTTTTGTTCTGTTTTGCTAACTAATGTTTTGCTATTTATTTCAGCTCAAAAATGGGTTGTAAAACTATTTTAAACACACCTGAATATTTGATATAATATTCCCAACCATTTCCAAAGTTTTCAACAATTTTGAAAATTTAAAGTTTCTGATTTCAAATTTAAAACTTGAAACCAGTAGCTTTTTGCATTTATTTAAAATGTTTAAAGTGTCAAGAAAATAGTTTTCTCCAATGCTCATTTACTTTCATGATTTATCAGAAAGTTTGAACATTTCTTGAGGCCATTTTGGGTTCATTGATTTTAACTACTTTCAGATTTCCTTTATTTAAAGTAGTGACTAGGGTTTTGAGTTTTTCCTTTGCCACTTTC
Source organism: Hordeum vulgare subsp. vulgare (assembly GCF_904849725.1). Taxonomy (NCBI): domain Eukaryota; kingdom Viridiplantae; phylum Streptophyta; class Magnoliopsida; order Poales; family Poaceae; genus Hordeum; species Hordeum vulgare. Next base: position 216,751,067 of record NC_058520.1, on the reverse strand, counting down.
TTGTTCTTGTTGGAGAATTAATAGATGCAAATGCAAAGAAGACATGAGCACAAGACTAACTTGCTTAAGGTGTCAGGGATGTGACAGAGATCTTCGAAGGGGACAATCATGGTTACACACACAGTTGGCAATTTTATTAGCTTATGTTTAAGTTGTCTATTACCGGATGTTAAAAAAATCCAAGTTGCCACATAACCGTGGGCACGGATTTTCGAAAGATTAAACCCTGTAGGGGTGCTCCAACTAGTCCATCACAACGTACACGGGCCGCAAAGTAATCCTCTATCACGAATCTCGCGATCTCGTCGGATTCCTTAGAGGAAAACATCAACTCTGGGGAGAACCAAAGTTTCACGGGGATTCCTATATGCAAGATATATCGCTAAGGTAAGACAAGACTAGAAGGACCTCCCGTCGTGTCGACAACCTCGATAAGAGCCGCGTATCTCTGTCTCAGGACACGCCGGATGAGCGACGCGTACAGTGGCCTGATAGAAATCTCTCAAGTTGCCCTGAGTTGGCCCCGCACAGTGCTCTAGTTTGGACCAACACTCATGAGGAGCATTGGCCAGGGTTGTTGATTAAATTCCTCGGGAAGGCCATTCCCTATGCAGATAATTATTAAGTGATTAGCAAATTAACACCAAGGTTGGGTCCTGTCGGACAAGTCTTAACACTACGCGATTTATCGAGGGGGTCCCCATAACAACCCCGAACGTGTTAGGAGCGATCAGTTATGGAATCAAACACTGGTAGCCGGTAACTATGGCGGCAATAACGGAACAAAACACCCAGCAAAAGGCTAGGCCTTTCGTTATTTACCAAGTATATAGGTGCATTAATTAAATAACAGATTTAACATAATGATATCAACTCGTGTTATCACATGAGACAAAGCACCTGCAACTAGCAACGCTAACATTAGTAACTGAGCAAAGCCTACTTAGCCATTCAAGATTTTCTAGGAAGGGATAAGTGTTTGGGTTTCATGGCAATTCAGGAGGCAATTATTTCAGTGGTAGGCAGTGAGCATATGACGAAGAAAACATAATCTAGCATAACAAGTCTACAGATGGAATCAAGGTCATATCATTTTGCCTGTGATGTCCTCAGCTTGGAACTGCTCTTGCTCGTCCTGCACGTACTCTCCCGAATCCACGTACTCGTTCTCCGATCCCGGTGCTACCCAACATAAAAATAGCATCCAATGATGCAAGAGATGAATATGAACATGCACCTCTATTCTACTCACTAGCACAAGCATGAGAAGTAAATACATGTTCCTGGACAGAACTGCACCCTAAGCTATCTTGACATGCATGAGAATGACATGATCAGATGCGTCATGTGAAAACGAGGCAAAAGCATATAAAGAACATTACAAACTGAGCTACGGATCAACGGAAAACAACGAAACAAGAAATGAAGTGTTATGTGTCAAATACATCACAACACACTCCAATGATATACTTCTGGTATTTCCAGGTTGCCAAGACATAAAACAAACCAACATGGATGGGGTGGTGCAAATAATAACACCACACCATCATCTATGCACTCACAATCATCAAAACACCAAAACTACACAATCTGCCATAAACAGCATCATAGCACTTTGAGAGCTACATGCAAAGCACCTACAGCCACCCAAACATGCCAAATAGGATATGTGGCAGAAGCAATACAAGAGTACTACAAGAACAAGTAAAAAGAAAATGCAAAGGAGTTTCACACAGGAAGTTACACAGGTGCTAACTTGGCCAAAAGTATCAGATTTCAGGGACAGTGAAAATTCCAGATTCTCACTAGCTGTTTATGCTCTGAAGCATTTTGACAACACCCAAAACAATATCTATAGGACTCCAAATGGAATGAAAATTTACAGGGAGCTAGACAAACACAAAAGCTACAACTTCCCAATTGAAAGCTTAGGCTGAATCACAACACATGGACCTCCACAAACTCAACAACAGGAGAAGAAAATATAAGCAGATTCTCAGACTTAGTGAAAATCACAGATTTTCACTAATCTAGAATTTCAGCCACATGCCTACTTTGACTAAGCTCCTCTTGCACATATGAATTCCTAATCATGAAACAAAAGCAACAAGTGGTAGAGGGGGGTCACCCTCTAATGCCACAACAAGGAATCAACCTCTTGGGCTCACCACAACTCATGAGACCAAGCTCCAAACATAGAACAAATCTGAATTAAGTTATCTCCAGAAAGTGTTCCAAAGGAAAAACTGACTTCACCAATGGATTCCTGGGATGATTCTACCCCAAAAACATATATAATACCTATGCACTTATATAGAACAAATGGACACAAACTAGAGAAGAAAATACATGGAATCATATGTAGTGAATAGTGCATCATCACATGTGCTATTCACTAGATCTACACCTACACAAGCTATTGCTCACTCTCATAAGACCAATCGTGACATGATGGTGTAGACCTCATGCATGTGTGCCATAGCACATCACCATTCCCACACAAATACCACAAGCACAAGCATCACAACACCTACACATGCTAAATAGAATTCACTACTACAAAGCACTCACATAAGCACTACTACCCTACACATATAATCTTGAATATGTGCTCATCAAGGCATCTTGCCATGACATGTGTGAGACATACACACATGAGCACACACACACTCAAATCACACCATGGTGCATGAGATCATCACCATGCCCATGGTCACAAGCACTCACACATAAATATCACTTGCACTACAAGGGAACTCCACCTTAGTGCCATACACCCACAAGGTGCACACACACACACATGAATCTACACATGCATACATGCAATGACACCTACACATGCTCAAAGCCTACTCCATCAACTTATTCACAATTAGTAAACACTATGTATAACAAGTTGTTTGTGAGGGGAGACAAAATTCCCCCCATGGTGTAAGGCACACCATAGCAACAACTACTACAAACCAAAGGTCTACAACACAAAAATGCAAAGGTAAAAAATAAAAGAGGGGGTAGGATTCGAACCCTGCACCCCCTGGTACACAACACTTCAACACACCACCATGCTAGATGCCTGAAGCTTGACAGAACAGGGGGTGCCACTAAACTATGTTGTCTCTGCTACTGAGAGGATACTGTGCCGAAAAACATGAGATAAAAACGGGCAAGGCTGGGACTCGAACCCACGCCATCGCGAGGACACACACACTCATCTACCACTATGCTATACTTCGGGATCTGACAGAGAGGGGGCAGCCTACAAGGTAACCTGCAGGTATGCCCTGCTCTGCCTACAGAGAGTTGCCGGCGACAGAGAGGCCGACGGAGCTGCACTACTCTGCTATGCTGCTACTACGAGGGGGAACCACCACGGCTTCGGCGCTGCTACTACGAGGGAGAGCTGCTGCTCTACACCATCACCTACCGAACACACCACACAACCACACAGCAACAAATACACATGGACTCCTCTCGAGACAGAGGTGAACCGACGAGCTCAGGCCGATCTACTCGAGGGGGAAGGGAGGAAGGAGAGGCTACTCACCTAGGGAAGGAAGAGGGGATGCCGATCGGAGGAGGAGGCCGGCTGGAGAGGAAGGGGTTGTACTGAAGACGATGGCCTGATGCAGATCGAAGAAGACGACGAAGACCACTGGGTGCACGACGATAGCAAGCTCCTGCCCATCGGTGAGGTCGCTCCTCGACCTCAGCGACGCCGGGAATGGAGCGCGGGGTGCATCCCCGAGCCCCTGGACATGGCGCCGGACGACGACGATGCCCGAGCCCCTGGGCAGCGACCACTTCTCTCCTCTCTCTGTTTTCGATCTGCAGAGCTTACCTAAAGGGGAGGAGAGAAGGTGGGAGATGGAGGAAGGAGTGGCGGTGGCGGATGGGGAGAGGAGGAACCCTAGGGAAGAGGGGGCACGGACGCCAATGATTTAAGAGGGGGCCTCGACGTCCGTAGCCCTCACGGCGAATCGCGCGCTCTCTGTTTCCTGACGGAAAGTGTGCACAGGGGGAAACGGCGTCAGGAAGGAGAAGAGGGATGTGCGCCTGGGCTGCCGCACGGGGAGAGGAGAGATGGGCCGCCACGGGGGAGGGAGCCCACCTGTGGCGCCACATAATATTAAATAACTCCTGGGGGTTTTCCAATATGGATATAAACAAAGAAAGAAAAAGAAAGCCAAGCAAAACTGTTGGGGTTAAAAACAAAACAAAAATGCCCCTGGTCATGAAAAAAATATGACCTATTTGAATAAATTATAAAATGAATATTTGGAGCAACTAAATATTTACAAAACAGAATTATTGGATCTGTTTTGTAACTATTTGCACCATTTGCACACCTATACAAAACAACAATACCACATCTAAAATTCACCACAAAAATATGCTAAACCTTGGGCATTTTTAAAACAGGGTAGGCTCTAGTGAAACTTGGTCTTGGTATAAAAGGGAGAGGGAAGGTTTTGAAACCTACTGCAACCACATAGCATAACTACTAGCAATGCACCACTCCAACTCTCACACACACTATCATCACAAGACAAATCATCAATGCACATACCACATATATTCACAAGCCACCAACACAAGACAAGGACATGAAAAGATATGGCATGCATGCATGCAAAGGAAGAGTAAACAAAGTGACATCACATGAAATCATATGCGTTGATAGCTCTCATGTCAAAGACAAGTTGGACCCACATAGGCAAGGTTCGAAAAAGGGAAAGATACGCTCTTGGGGCATTACAAACTCTCCCACACTACTAAAAGATCTCGCCCCGAGATCTACACCTGAAAGAACTCCAGAAATTCAGAACGGAGGTGATCCTCGCATTCCCAAGTAGCCTCTTTATCGGAATGGTGTGACCACTGCACTTTGAGAAATTTGACAGTCTTGTTGCGGGTCTTGCGCTCAGTCGCCTCAAGAACCGCAACTGGATGCTCACGATAAGATGGGTCGGGATGAAGGTCGATGTCTTCAAGATGAACAGTGCGCTCGGGGGTCTTGAAGCACCTCTGGAGCTGAGAAACATGGAACACATCATGCACATTTGCAAGCCTCTCTTGCCAACCACTCTGAACGGACCAACGAAACGAGGCGCAAGCTTGCCTTTGATGCGAAAGCGTTGCGTACCCTTCATAGGAGACACCTTGAGATAGACGAAGTCATCAAGCTCATAAGACATGTCATGATACTTGCTATCATAATAGCTCTTCTGACGGGACTGAGCTGCTCTGAGGTTGTCACGAATGACCCGACACATCTCCTCAGCTTCTTCTATCAGGTCATTCCCAAGGATCTGACGCTCGCCGGTCTCGCACCAGTTGAGCGGGGTACGGCACTTCCTGCCATAGAGAATTTCAAACGGAGCCTTGCCAGAACTAGCTTGATAACTGTTGTTATACGAGAACTCAGCAAAAGGCAGGCAATCCTCCCACTTCATGCCAAAAGAGATAACACAGGCTCTCAGCATATCCTCAAGAACTTGATTGACTCGCTCCACTTGACCACTAGTTTGAGGATGAAAAGTTGTGCTGAAGCGTATCTTCGTGCCCATCGCAGACTGAAAAGAGTCCTAGAACTTGGAAGTGAAGATACTTCCGCGATCCGAAGAGATCATCATAGGCACGCCGTGCAAAGACACAATCCTGGAAGTGTACAACTCTGCAAGCTGAGCTGACGAAATGGATTCCTTGACTGGAAGAAAATGAGCCACTTTACTCAACTTGTCAATGACGACGAAGATGGCATCATTACCATTCTTAGACTTCGGAAACCCGGTGATGAAATCCATCTCAATATGATCGAACTTCCACTCGAGAATGGGCAATGGATGCAAAAGACCTGTTGGACGTTGATGCTCTGCTTCCACCCTTCGACATACATCACATTCATTTACGAACTGAGCAATCTCACGCTTCATACGAGTCCACCAGAAGGTCTGTTTCAAGTCCTGATACATCTTGGAGCTTCCAGGATGAATAGAGAGCAGAGAGTTATGAGCTTCTTCCATGATTACCTTTCTGAGACCACCTTTCGGAACGACAAGATGATCCTCAAAGAACAACATGTCTCTGGCATCAACACTGAAGCACTTATACTTGGGAAGACTCTTTGCCACGCCAATCTTGACTTTCTTCACCATTGCATCAAGAAGCTGTGCTGCTCGGACCTAATCTTCCAAGGTAGGAGAGACATGAAGGTTTGCAAGAAATCCCTGAGGTACTAACTGAAGGTTGAGCTTCCTGAAAGACTCACAAAGATCAGGCTGGAGAGGTTTTAGAATAAGACTGTTGCAGTACGCCTTCCTGCTCAAGGCATCTGCCACGACATTAGCTTTGCCTGGCGTGTACTCAACACTCGGATTAAAATCTTGGAGCATCTCCACCCAACGAGTTTGTCGGAGATTCAGGTTAGGCTGAGTGAAGATGTACTTGAGACTCTTGTGATCGGTGAACACTTCAACCTTTCGTTCCAACAAGAGGTGTTTCCAAGTCATCAGAGCGTGTACCACAACTGCTAGCTCGAGATCATGCACAGGATAATTCTTCTCCGCTGACCTCAATTTCCTGGAGGTATAAGCAACCACTTTCTTCTCTTGCATCAGAACTGCACCAAGACCCTGGAGAGAAGCGTCGCAGAACACCTGGTAAGGCTTGGAATCATTCAGAGGAACCAAGACTGGAGTGGAGGTGAGCTTCTCTTTGAGTGTTTCAAAGGGCAACTGACACTCAGGAGACCAAGCATACTTCACACCTTTCTGAAGAACACTTGAGAGCGGCTTAGCAATCTTGGAGAAGTTCTCAACGAACCTTCTGCAATAGCTTGCGAGCCCGAGAAAGCTTCGAAGCTGCTTCACATTCTGCGGAGGCTCCCATTCAACAATGGCCTGCACCTTGGACGGATCAACTTTGATGCCCTCGGCAGAGATAATGTGACCAAGATAGACTACTTCTTTCAGCCAGAACTCACACTTGGAAAACTTTACATACAATTTGTACTCCCTCATCTTATCAAGCACCAATCTGAGATGTTCTTCATGTTATTCCTCAGTTTCAGAAAAGACCAGAATGTCGTCGAGATAGAGCAAGACGAAGTCATTCTTGAATGGAGAGAATATGTAGTTCATCAATCGACAAAATGTCGGAGGAGCATTTGCCAGACCAAAAGACATGACCGTATACTCATACGAGCCAAAACTAGTCCTGAAGGCAGTCTTCGGAATATCTTCTTCACGAATGCGAATTTGATGATAGCCCATTCTGAGATCGGGCTTGGAGAAGATTTTAGCCCCTTTCAACTGTTCGAACAACTCAGTTATGTTCGGAAGTGGATATTTGTTCCTGATTGTCTTCTTGTTCAATGGACGGTAATCGACACATAGTCGGTCCGTGCCATCCTTCTTCTTGACAAACAGAACTCCACATCCCCACGGAGACGAGCTCGGTATGATCAGACCCAAACGCTCATGCTCATCGAGTTGCCTCTTAAGCTCCTTCAACTCTTATGGACCCAATTTGTACGGCCGTTTGCACACTGGCTCGGTACCTGGCTCAAGCTCAATGAAAAATTTAACTTCTCGGTGCGGAGGCATGCCTGGCAGCTCTTCTCGAAACACATCTTCATATTTGCATACCACTGGGACTTGCGAAATAGGATTAATCTCAACCTTTTCATTCAAAGAGAACAGACGGATTGTATCATCGCGCAGCGCGAATATAATCACGTCCTCCGAAGAGTGGTAAGCTTCACTTCTTTAGCTTCACGATCAATCGAAGCCTTGTGCATGGCCAACCAGTCCATACCAAGGATCAAATCAATGTCGGAATTGCCCAAGACAATAGGAGACGCCAGAAAAGAATAACTCCCTATCTTGACAGAAATCACGAACCACTTTGTTGGCACTCATAAGAGTACCGGGTGACACCACACGCAATGCCTTCTTCAAATACTCAGAATCAAAATCATGCTCGGCAAAGAACATTCTAGACATGAACGAATGAGAAGCACCAGAATCAAACAACACTTTAGCAGGAATATCATTAACGAGGAGGTTACCCATGATCACATCTGACGAGTTTTCTGCCTCAGTCGCATTCACCATCTTGACTCGAGCTGACCTGGGGTTGAACTTGACAAGAGAATTACTTGGAGGTTTGCCTGGAGGAGGCGGCAGACGGAGCTGAGAAGTGCACTTGTTGGCATAATGACCCTTCTGCCCACACTTGTGACAAGTAACCTCTGCTGGCTGCCGGTACTGAGTCTGAGGAGGCCCTTGCTTCTGATGCTGGAATCTCTGCTGAAAGACTGGGTTGGGTGGGTGGGAAGAACCACGGCCACCAGAATGCTTGAGCTGCTGCGAGTGCCGAGGAGGAGGAGGAGACACCCAAAACTTATGTTGCTTCTGAACCACCTGAGAAGAGGAAGAGCTAGAATCTCTGAAGCACTTCTTAGAATTCTCCACCCTGAGCAAGGCTGCCTCTGCCCTGAGAGCTATGTTTTAGAACTTGTCGAACTCCTCAGGATCGTGCAAAGCAAGAGCTAATTGCAAATCTTCTTTCAAGCCACCTCTGAACTGATAAATCTTGCTCTTTTGATCAGGGATATCCTGCAAGGCGTATTGGTCTAGCTCGTGGAACTCAACGTTGTACTTGTACACGGAGTTACCACCCTGCTTCAAGCGCCTGAACTTCTCACGCATCTCCTCCACGAAGCTGGAAGGAATGTAGTGGGATCTGAAGCCACGGTAGAACTCATCCCAAGTGATCACTCTAGCGCCCCAGGAATCCTTCAACTGTTGCCACCAGATAGATGCTTGCCCCTTCAACTGGAATGTTGCAAATTTGAAGAAATCCTCAGGACGAACATTGCTCCACTCAAAATGCTTGTTCATGTCGTGGATCCAATCCTCAGCATCAAACGGCTGGTCACAGGAAGTGAAAGTCTTCGGTTGATTCGACAGGAACTCACTCAGATTAGCAAACTGATTGCCACCATGCTGGAAATTGCCTTGTTGCTGATTACCCCTCTCTTGCAACAACTATAGCAGCATCTGAGTGTTTGCATTTGTAGCAGCCATCACCGCTTGCCAAGCCTCGGCAGGAGGAGGCGGCGGCGACGGAGGAATATCCGGAGGAGGAGGTGGTGGCGGCACATCCTCACGCCCTGCATTCTTACGAGTTGGTGGAGCCATCATGAAGACGGACAACACATTAGCCCACAGAATAAATTGAAGATATAGCTGAATCAAAATGACAGGAATATCTGAACAGGAATATAGCAATTGCACTCTAACAAAATAGTAAGAATGCTTCCTCAAAGTGACGGTCGACAAAATTCTGATTAAGACCACTTGCAAACAAGTATGAGCTAGAACTGCTCGGAACAAACATATGATCGAGATTTCATCCGATATCTTTGTGGATAAGATCGCACGGGCTCGAATTTACAGTAGCCATCCTGTGCAAGGTAGTGCACACGACTTACGAAGTATCCCCGAGTCGTAGCGAGCTACAAGGACTCTTTAAGACACAACGAGAACCGGTGTAAGATGACCGTGAACAAACATACCCACTGAACATCGAATCCCAACCTCACATCATGCATCTGTAGGAAGATTGTCCTATAAGTTACTACTTGATATCCCACCTATGAATTCCCAAAATATCTGGTCATGCAATCTGGTCCACGGATACAAGGAGTAATATCACACAACTCCTATACTAACCCGTCATCTGTATCACATCCGTCAACACACAACCAGAATCTCGGACCTTCATCTGCAACAGACCCTTGTGATCACAACGATACAAAGTATGGCGGTACTCCCGAACAATGTGCACCAGTACTGGGGACATCGGGGTTATCTCGCCACTACTAGTATTGAAGCAATAACAAACATCCTTCATTCTTAGATACTTAGAAATCTGAATGATGGCGATGTGTGCAAGTATCCCCTGGAGCTCAACTCCCCGGAAGAAATCAAGGCAAACAGGAGGCACCAAGACAGAACTCCGTCACATCGAAATCATATAGCTTTCACAAATACCCGCGTGATCCTAAAAAAAATTTGAGCGAGAAGAGGAGTAAAATTAAGATTTCCTAAGTCGGGAACCTCACCAGAGCATGGAAGAGGAGAAAAAAGAATCCTATCTCCGATATAACTAAGACTCAAAACATTTTACTACACTCGACTCGGCCAAGTACGATCACACAAAGGCTCCTATGGTCGTAAGGCTCTGATTACCAACTTGTAACGACTAAGATGCGGTCCTTTCCGATTTGGGGAATGAGGCCCCGAATTGGAAAGAAGCGCACCTAAGCATTTCGCAAGCACGGTAACATAGCACATACTTAATAATAGAAGAATGACAACAAGGGATTCAACTGTCATCTCATAAATATATCAGAGTTACATCACGCATCCAAACAAGGTAGTTCCGCTACGGACTACAAAATATGAGAAATGACTATGCTACCCTGCAAGCTTGCCCACGATCATGACCACGCCTTAGTCTTCTGGATAGTTCACGTACAGGCGGTCTTTCTCCTCATCATACTGCCACGCCAGCTGCGTGCCGTCGGGATCACCTGTCTCGGGGGTACCTGAACCTGTTGGTGTTGTGAAGGAATCTGTGAGCCACGGGGGACTCAGCAATCTATGACCTCGGTGCCAGAACTAGTCAAGTTATTAGGTAAGGAAGGTGGAGTATTTAGGTTGCAGCATCCTAAGCTTTATATGGTGGCTAACTTACGTAGAACATGTATTGAAGGTGGGCTAAACTAGCGATCGATGAATAACTGATCACTAAGTGATCCTGAACACCTACTTACGTCAATCATAACCCCACCATGTTCCCGATCGAAGAGAGATCTTCGAAGGGGACAGTCACGGTTACGCACATAGTTGGCAATTTTATTAGCTTATGTTTAAGTTGTCTATTACCGGATGTTAACAAATATTCCAAGTTGCCAAATAACCACGGGCACGGCTTTCTGAAAGATTAAACCCTGCAGGGGTGCTCCAACTAGTCCATCACAAACGTACACGGGCCGCAAAGTAATCCTCTATCACGAATCTCGCGATCTCTTCGGATTCCTTAGAGGAAAACCTCAACTCTGGGGAGAACCAAATCTTCACGGGGATTCCTATACGCAAGATATATCACTAAGGTAAGACAAGACTAGCAGGACCTCCCATCGTGTCAACGACCCTGATAAGAGCCGCGTATCTCAGTCTCAGGACACGACGGATGAGCGACCCGTAAAGTGGCCTGATAGAAATCTCTCAAGTTGCCCTGAGTTGGCCCCACATAGTGCTCTAGTTTGGACCAACACTCATGAGGAGCACTGGCCCGGGTTGTTGATTAAATTCCTCGGGGTGGCCATTCCCTATGCAGATTATTATTAAGTGATTAGCAAATTAACACCAAGGTTGGGTCCTGTCGGACAAGTCTTAACACTACGCGATTTATCGAGGGGGTCCCCATAACAACCCCGAATGTGTTAGGAGCGATCAGTTATGGAATCAAACACCGGTAGCCGGTAACTATGGCGGCAATAACGGAACAAAACACCCGGCAAAAGGCTAGGCCTGTCGTTATTTACCAAGTATATAGGTGCATTAATAAAATAACAGATTTAACATAATGATATCAACTCATGTTATCACATGAGACAAAGCACATACAACTAGCAACGCTAACATTAGTAGCTGAGCAAAGCCTACTTAGCCATTCAAGATTTGCTAGGAAGGGATAAGTGTTTGGGTTTCATGGCAATTCAGGAGGCAATTATTTCAGTGGTAGGCAGCGAGCATATGACGAAGAAAACGTAATCTAGCATAACAAGTCTAGAGATGGAATCAAGGTCATATCATCTTGCGTGTGATGTCCTCAGCTTGGAACTGCTCTTGCTCGTCCTGCACGTACTCTCCAAAATCCACATACTCGTTCTCCGATCCCGGTGCTACCCAACATAAAATTAGCATCCAATGAACAACAGCACCTCAAGATGCAACAAGCACATGATGCAAGAGATGAATATGAACATGCATCTCTATTCTACTCACTAGCACAAGCATGAGAAGTAAATACATGTTCCTGGACAGAACTGCACCCTAAGCTATCTTGACATGCATGAGAATCACATGATCAGATGCGTCACGTGAAAACGAGTCAAAAGCATATAAAGAACATTACAAACGGAGCTACGGATCAACGGGAAACAATGAAACAAGAAATGAAGTGCTACGTGTCAAATGCATCACAACACACTCCAATGGCATACTTCTGGTACTTCCAGGTTGCCAAGACATAAAACAAACCAACATGGATGGGGTGGTGCAAAGAATAACACCACACCATCATCTATGCACTCACAATCATCAAAACACCAAAACTACACAATCTGCCATAAACAGCACACATGAGCACACACACACTCACATCACACCATGGTGCATGAGATCATCACCATGCCCATGGTCACACACACTCACACATAAATATCACTTGCACTACAAGGGAACTCCACCTTAGTTCCATACACCCACAAGGTGCACACACACACACATGAATCTACACATGCATACATGCAATACAACCTACACATGCTCAAAGCCTACTCCATCAACTTATTCACAATTAGCAAACACTATGTATAACAAGCTGTTTGGGAGGGGAGACAAAATTCCCCCCATGGTGTAAGGCACACCACAGCAACAACTACTAGAAACCAAAGGTCTACAGCACAAAAATGCAAAGGAAAAAAAATAAAAGAGGGGGTATGTGACATCCTCGACTTTTGCTACAGTAATGATTGTAATTAAGCGGCAGTGACCCCGCGCTAATGATGCCACGTCATCGTTAATGATATCAACGATCTCGTGTTGGTTGAAACTGAATCAAAATTCGATGCTTTAAGATGAAGTCAAACAAGGAAAGAATTCGGTTGATGAAATGAAAATGTCAGGGGAGTTATAAAAATTCCCTAGCGAAGTATAAAAATGAATCGGGCACGTTTGGAATAATTGATGATCCCAATATATTTGAAAAAGGAGCTTTAAACAAAATAAGTAAAGAAAAATATAGTAAGTGTATAAGAAAGAAATAAAAGAAAGAAGTAAAAGTATATATAATAAATTATAAAAGATAGTAAATAAAATTAGGTACTAAAAAGAATTAGAAATAATACAAAAAAAACAAAACAAAAAAAGGAAAGGAACCCCCCCACCCCCTGGCCCAACTCGGCCTAGAGGCCCAGCCGGCCAGGCCACAACCCCCCGCAGGGAAACCCTAGCGCTGACCCTGGTCCCCCCCCCCCCCCCCGCTCCCCAGCGCCGCCGCCAGGGGGCTCTCGCCCCGTCTCCCGCACCAACCCTCGTGGGGGGGCCCTCCCACCGATCTCTCCTATTCTCTCGGTCAGGAGACCCCCAGTGACCCCTCCCCACGTGTCCCCAACCGCTCGCCCGGGACACCTCATTCCACCGACACCTCCACGCTCTCTCTCGTCCACCCCCCCCCCCCCACCGACAGATCCCACCTCCTCCTCTCGTTCCCTCCTCTCCCCCGGAGACCGAGAGAACCCCCCCCCCCAGATCCACCCTCACCCCGAGCCCCCTCCCCCACCGGCCTCCATCTCCTCTCCCTCACCGCCGGCCGAGGCCACCTCCCTCTCAGCCTCTCCCCTCCGACCGGGCCTCCCTGCCTCCCCACCCGACCGGCCGGTTTCCCCCCCCCCCCCCCCCATCCCGCCGGCCACCTCCACCTCGCCGGCCGGGACTCGCCACGCCGGCCATCTGGTCGGCCCCGACCTCCAGGAGGCTTTCTCCGGCGACCCACCTCGCCGGATCCGTCATCACCGCCTCCGGGAACGCCTCCACGCCGTCTCCTCCGCCCCTTCCCGTGAACTCCGGCTTCACCGGGCCCTCTCGTCAACACCGGTGAGCCCCTCCTCGGGCTCCTCCCACCATCTCGTTCCCCTCGTCGTCCCGATTCCGTTCCGACGAACGGCGCTCCGTTCCGACGACGTGATGTTCGCGTAGGAGAGATTGAAGTTAGTGTTTCTTCTTTGTTGAGAAGAGAAGAAGCAAAGAAGAAGACTCTGTGTTAACTATGTTAACACACAGAGGGAGATGAGAGTTTTTGAGAGAAATAAAAATAAAACTATGTATTTGTGTATGTATTAGATGTCGTACGTATTGTGTATGTATGAGATGCACGATGTATGTATTTGCGTATATAGGTATATGGGGAATACGTTAATTGTTTGGTTATGTATCTGTGAGTAAAAAAGGAGTATTTGGCCTAAAGCCACTTACCGGTGGGGCCAACGCACCCCGCTGTCTATGACAGGGAGGCCCCACAACCTCTTTTAAAGAAAAGTGAAAATTAAAATATAAAAATAAAAATAATGTTTTTATTAAATAAATAAATAGATATATCAGTTAATTAATGAATTGGATAATTAGAATAATTAGAGTATGACATGTGGGTCCCCCACTAAATTAATCTGATTAATTAATACTTAATCTTAATTAAAACTTGTGCCTATGACGTTCGGGACCCACTAGTCAGTTGACCAGTCAACTGTTGATGTGAGCATGACATCATGCTGATGTCATAATAGCATTTTATTAAATTATTTAAATCTGTTTTTAATTCCTAATTATTGAATAAAACTTTAAAAATTAATGTAAAATAATCCGTAAGTCAGATCAAAATATTTTCAACATGAAAGTTGATGAGCAGAACGAGACAAACCCGGATACACGGTCCATTCGTCTGTCACGCGTCCCTAGCATAGCAAACATGGAACATTTCCATCGTTTTGAGTCTGACCGGTAGTAGCCAGAGACCCGGAAAATATTGTCAGATATTCTTCCGACCCGTCTATGACGGATGTTGCTGCGTTAGCTCATGTCTAGCCTGCATCTTGCCTTGTCATGCATTGTGTTGCACCGTTGCTATTATTTATTGTTTCTTCCCCCTCTTCTTACCTGTAGACCCCGAGACTGACGCTGCTGCCGGGTACATCTACGACCCTGCCGATCAGTCCTTTGTCGCAGAGCAACAAGGCAAGCAAACCCCCCCCCCCCTTGATCATTCCTATATCGCCTATGTCTTTCTTCCTACTGCTTGCATTAGTATTTTGCTACTGTTGTAGTTAGCTCCTATATCTAATGCATAGCCTATTTTTGATGAACTGATACTTTCAGTCATGTGCCTTTAACCTGCTTAGTATAGGTGGAGCAGTCATCCCCTCTGACCCCGTAGTCCAGTTGCCCCGCTTGTTTTCAAATCTTGATCCCTGATCGACGAGCCAGACCCGACACATCACATACACCCCCCTTATTTGTACGACGCTACAGAGATACTATCGGGTACCGAGGGTTACACCTCGCTAAGTACTCATGATGATATCTCCGTAGTATAGCCCGTCGGTCATGGTGATCGAGGGTGATTCCTCTTTCACCATTCCCGATGACGCCTCTGTCGTGCGACCCTCAAGTGTGGGACCCCTGAGGGTGATTCCTCTAAGCCCACCTTGACGGATACATCGTTCGAAATCCAACGAGGGTGATACCTCGGATTCCCCCCGATGTTACAACCACACAGTTACTCGACCATGTTACTGGGATCATTGGTGATTAGTTGTAAGACTGGTGGATTCCCGCGAGACTGTGTTGCTGGCCTAATTAAAATGTTAATGGATTTGGGTATTTGATCTGGGTTGGTCGGAGACCTTTTCGCACTAACCGGCTATGCGGGAAGAATTATGGGTACTCGGCGTCGCGGTATCAGCCGAAGCTTTTCAGATGTCAGCAAATGTAGCGGCACGCGCCCGAGTGGTCCCGAGATGCATCGCGCTTGTGATTAAGGGATGCTAGGACTGACGTCGGCCGCCCACGCCACGTGCAGGAGCGCGAAGAGGAACTAGGCCCACGAACCCTTTGTGCTTAGGAGTTAGACCGGCGGGCTGGCCTCTCTGATTAGTCTTAGGTGGGGCTGCGACGTGTCTATATTCCGAGGCCTGGCAGGACCCAGAAAAGTGTGTCCGGCCAGAGTGTTATCGAGCATGACGGGACATGTGGTGCACCCCTGCAGGGATGAAAATTAACTATTCGAATAGCCGTGTCCACGGTTACAGGACGACTTGGAGTTGTGCCCCGGTCTTATACAACTACAATTGTTACTTAACTGGAATTAGTTTGCCTCGGGATTTCTTCCTCACAGGGAGTCGAGGGAGGATCTTTGGGCGTGACCTCACTTTAATTTTGTTGCAACAATATGACTATTAATGTGCTACCCCTGTTCTACTCTCGTCTATTGCTGCAAGACCCCCCGAAGATGCTAGTCTTCGATAGGATTAGGCCTTCTCTCTGTATTCTCGCATTGCTGCAGTCAGTCCACATATAACCCCCCTTCTTTGATACTGATGCATACTTAGAATAGATCAGATGTAAGACTTGCGAGTACTTTGGATGAGTACTCACCGCTGCTTTGCTCCCCCCTTGTCCCCATGATCCGTTTGCTGCGACCAGATGATGGAGCCCAGGAGATGGAGGTCCCCGCCGATGACGACTGCTACCCCGACGGTGCCTACTACTACGTGGAGGCCGCTGATGATCAGGAGTAGTTAGGAGGTTCCTAGAAAGGAGGCCTCGCCTCGTTCGATCATTGTATCTTTTGTGCTAGCCTTCTATAAGGCACCCCATGTTTTATGTCTGTACTCAGATATTGGTTGCTTCGCTGACTCGTGTGTTTATCGAGCTTCCGTATTCTAGCCCTCGAGGCCCCTGGCTTGTAATATGAAGCTGATGTTATTTTATTTGTGTCTAGAGTTGTGTTCTGATATCTTCCCGTGAGTCCTTGGGTTTGATCGTACGCATTTGCGTGTATGATTAGCGTATGATTAAACCGAGGGCATCACAGGGTAGGATTCGAACCCTGCACCCCCTGGTACACAACACTACAACACACCACCCTGCTAGATGCTTGAAGCTTGAAGCTTGACAGAACAGGGGGTGCCACCAAACTATGATGTCTCTGCTGTTGCGAGGATACTGTGCCGAAAAACATGAGATAAAAAGGGGCAAGGCTGGGACTCGAACCCACGCCCTCGCCAGAACACACACACACACATCTACCACTATGCAATACTTCGGGATCTGACAGAGAGGGGGCAGCCTACAAGGTAACCTGCAGGTATGCCCTGCTCTGCCTACAGAGAGTTGCCCGCGACAGAGAGGCCGCCGGAGCTGCACTACTCTACTATGCTGCTTCTACGAGGGGGAACCACCACGGCTTCAGTGCTGCTACTGCAAGGGAGAGCCGCTGCTCTGCACCATCACCTACCGAACACACCACACAAGCACACAGCAACAAACACACATGGACTCCTCTCGGGACAGAGGTGAACCGACGAGCTCAGGCCGATCTACTCGAGGGGGAAGGAAGGAAGGAGAGGCTGCTCACCTAGGGAAGGAAGAGGGGATGCCGATCGGAGGAGGAGGCCGGCTGGAGAGGAAGGGGTTGTACTAAAGACGATGGCCTGCTGCAGATCGAAGAAGAGGACGAAGACCACCGGGTGCACGACGATGGCGAGCTCCTGCCCATCGGTGAGGTCGCTCCTCGACCTCAGCGACGGCGGGAATGGAGCGCGGGGTGCATCCCCGAGCCCCTGGACATGGCGGCGGTGCCGGACAACGACGGATGCAGGGGTAGACGTCGGCAACCACTTCTCTCCTCTCTTTGTTTTCGATCTGCAGAGCTTACCTAAAGGGGAGGAGAGAAGGAGGGAGATGGAGGAAGGAGTGGCGACAGCGGATGGGGAGAGGAGGAACCCTAGGGAAGAGGGGGCATGGACGCCAATGATTTAAGAGGGGGCCTCGACGATCGTAGACCTCACGGCGACTCGCGCGCTCTCTGTTGCCTGACGGAAAGTGTGAAGAGGGGGAAACGGCGTCAGGAAGGAGAAGACGGACGTGCGCCTGGGCTGCCACACGGGGAGAGGAGAGATGGGCCGCCAGGGGGGAGGGAGCCCACCTGTGGCGCCACATAAGATGAAATAACTCCTGGGGGTTTTCCAATATAGATATAAACAGAGAAAGAAAAAGAAAGCCAGGCAAAACTGTTGGGGTTAAAAACAAAACAAAAATGCCCCTGGTCATGAGAAAATATGACCTATTTGAATAAATTATAAAATGAATATTTGGAGCAACTAAATATTTACAAAACAGAATTATTGGATCTGTTTTGTAACTATTTGCACCATTTGCACACCTATACAAAACAGCAATACCACATCTCAAATTCACCACAAAAATATGCTAAACCTTGGGCATTTTTAAAACAGGGTAGGCTCAAGTGAAACTTGGTCTTGGTATAAAAGGGAGAGGGAAGGTTTTAAAACCTAGTGCAACCACATAGCATAACTACTAGCAATGCACCACTCCAACTCTCACACACACTATCATCACAAGACAAATCATCAATGCACATACCACATATATTCACAAGGCACCAACACAAGACAAGGACATGAAAAGATATGGCATGCATGCATGCAAAGGAAGAGTAAACAAAGTGACATCACATGAAATCATATGCATTGATAGCTCTCATGTCAAAGACAAGTTGGACCCACATAGGCAAGGTTCCAAAAAGGTAAAGATACACTCTTGGGGCATTACATATCGACCATCAAAAGTAGGAATATTCAATTTAAGTTTAGGGAGATGGTCATGATCCCGTACCTGAGGGTGTGGTGCATCCCTACCATTGCGATTGTATCCATGTGGAGGACTAGCGGCTTGTCGTGGTGGTTGTTGTTCCTCGTGTCGAACTAGAGCAACCCCTCCCTCATCATCGTAATCACCATCATAATCATCATCATACTCCTCATTCTGATCAGTCATAGAAACCTCGGTAGTAGCAGCAACAGGAGGAGCAGCAGCAGGACCAGAAGCAGTAGTAGGAGCAACAACACCAAAATTCTGCACTTGGCCGACAGGCACGCGTCGTGCTCGTAGTCGTTGTTGTGGTTGAAGAGGGACAACAGCTGCAGCTGGTGGTGGTAAACGGGCAAGCACCTCACTGAACTTGGCGTTCATCTTGGTGTCAAATTTCTTCTCCATACCTTCGAGCTTTTCCATGGCCTCTCCGAAGGTGGTCACGAAATCTTGTACCTGGTCAGACATCATTTGCTGAAATTTATCATGGAGCTCCCGGTTGGTCAGGTTCTCCCAGTCGATCTCCTCGTATTGTGATCCTGGCATGGTTAGCAGCAATAGGAACACAGAACAATAGGAACCTACAGACCACTAGGAAGTGGTGGTGGTGGTGGTGGTGGTGGTGGTGGTGGTGTTGTGTCACAAATCCGTCGAGCAAATCCCAATTTCTTACCAATTCTTACCCAGCAGCAGGTGGCGATCGGCAAGCGGTGTAGTCAAAACTCTCAAAGCTTGGATAGAGCGATTGCCAGGTGGTGTCAAACACACGATGTAGATGTATGTGGAGCTGGGAAGGCTTATAATATGGTAGCAAGAAGGGTTAGCAATAATCAGTTTAGAGATGCAAAATTGGAAAGACGCTCAACGACGGTACCGTGCTGGTCCTAGGCTAGACCGTACTAGAGACGTGAGCCTAGAACACCAACGAGGTCACGACAACACGTACTAATCAAGGGAAGAGCCACTCTGATTTTTTTCTCTTTTTTTAGCGCTCCTTTTTTTTGTGCTTTTCTTTCAGAAAATCACTATAATGGCGAGTGTCTCAAAACTCTTCCCAAGCACCAAAAATAGGATAGGCACGAAAAATTTTGTGACAATTTTTTTTTCTGGAGTAATTCTGGGTTGCGACGACCAAAAATTGCGACAAAAATCACTATGATGGCGAGTGTCTCAAAACTATGTAAAAAACCTAACAAAATGATAGGGGGGAAAATCCACCCCTCGAAATTTTGGCCTAAAAAGTGCTGTGGAAAGCGTGCCAGACTCTGTTTTTTTTGGAAACCTACTCAGGTAAGGAAACGCGAAACCGAAATCAAACAGATCTCGAAATTAACCTAAGACAAAAAGGAGGCAGACTAGGATTGTGGTGGGTATATGGTGGTGGTATATGGCAGCAAGGCTAACGGTGCGCATGGTGGTGGTATATGGCAGCACCGATGATGGTAGCGTGGAGGTGATATATGGCAGCGATGAAAGACGGTGCGGCGGTGGCGTGACAACCTGTGAACAGAACTTGAAACTCTAAAAGGACTAGACACTAAGACCACCAACTCGACACAACGATGTAACCGCAAATTCAACTAAGCAAACTACTGAAAAGACTATGCAAAGGCTCAGATTGGTTCGAATATGATGATCTAACCCTAATTTTTTTTGTGGCTTTTTCATGGACGATAGGTATGAAGAATAGATGTGATCTAACTACGAGAAACTGGTAAAATCTCACCGAGCAACCTGGAAATCTGATACCACTTGATAGAGGTGAAGTTGTCCATGTCTTTCGATGAGATCGTGGGTATCGTTTTGGTAGAGTCGACTTTGACGATCCGACTACGAACGTGTGAGGACGTCGCGCCTTAGCAATCGCTAAACCAACTCCGAGAGGTTATTGACCACGCCGGAGCACGATCAACCTGACCACGAAGGTATGTTTTCTGCACGCAAACGAAGAACAAGCAAGAAACTAAGATGCAATCAAGATATTGTGAATATAAGAGGAAAGCTTTATTGATGAAGGTGGGGTTCTGTGACGCCTTTGTCTCGTCATAGAACACAAACGAAGAACGCGAAGTTGCAGCTATGGCGAACTTGTAATCTAAACAAAACCCAAGTCTAAACGGTGCCCTAAGGGCTGTATATATGAGGGGATAGAGAGGCAATTTCGTGACCCTTGGAGGAGGGGTCCGAAAACAGCCCTAAACTCGGTTTCCCCACACATACGGACTCTAAAAATAGCCTATATTATGGTGTTTCGAAATTACATGGGCCTGGCCCAAAAATAAGGTGGCGCAACACCTATAATAGCGTATGGACGAAATTTATAAAGTGGCGTCTTGAATATTTCGTCCAAAGCCTTCATGCTCTCCTTATGGTGGCTTTAGAGTGCGAAAATCACCAGTGGAAGCTCCATTGTTCTCTCCCGCGCGTGCACCTTCTTCTCCATGCTTGATCCCGCTCCAGCGGATATCCTTCTTGTCCATGCTAGGTCCTTCATTCATGAGCACAACAAAAGTATCTAACTTAGGCAGCATCATATGTTCATGAACATTAGAAGTATTCCCAAGAAACGAAAGTACCTGGTAATTCAATTCACGTGCACGAGCTCTAGTAACTGGTCGAGTATGTATACCAGCTGGGGTTGTGGATGTAACAATGGTTGATGTCCTCATCAATTGGTTTTAGGAACTCATGCTCTTGCTCTAAATTTAGCTCCTCGAAGCATAGTTTCTCATGAGTTCTTGCAAGCTCTCTATGATCTTCTAGAGTAGTTTTATGAGCTACCTTAAGAGTGTTTAATTCTTTAGTTAGTTGTTCAATCTCTTTCTTATCATCATCATTCGATTTCTCTTGACTACCATGAAAATTAGCAAGTTCATTTTCAATTTTATCACTAGTCTTATCAAAGAGCAAGTCATCTTGTCCTAATAAGTCATCCTCATCAATGTCAAAGTCAAAATACTCGGGGTGTGATACCTTGGGGCCTTTTGCCATGAAGAAATTTCCAATCCCTTCATTTGGTGAGTCAAATAAGGCGTAGGAGTTAGAGGAAACAAGTGCAATGCCGGCAACACCTTCATCTTGACTGTAGTCAGAGTTGGAGTGATAACTTCTCTCACATTGGTTGTCAAACTCGGAGCGAGAAACTTATTCACCAACATGAGCTCGATGTCTTCTTCTTGAACTGCTTTTGGTGTACCTGTCCTTCTTTTACGATTCTCTACCTCTCCGGGAGTGTCTTCGTTCATAATGATCTTCTCTACTCCTTCTCTCTCTGCGAGGTGACTCGTCTCTTGAGCTTTGTCTTCTGGGTGAATCTTCTCTTCATTTGTGGGGAGTCGAGCACTCATTGGAAAAGTGACCGGGCTTTCCACAGTTGTAGCAGTTTCGGTCATGACTAGACGATGCTTCTCATCATATCTTGAGCTTGAGCTTCTCTCTTTGCCTCTACTCTTGTAAAACATGTTGAACTTTCTCACCATGAGGTTGATCTCTTCATTGGTAACAAGGTTGACACTTGAAGTAGCGGGAGAATCGACTGAAGCATTGTATGCACCGCTTGACTTATTGTGCAACTCATCTTTGTCTCTGAGAGACATTTCATGAGCAACAATCCTTCCAATGACTTCAGTGGGCTTGAGATCTTTGTAGTTGGGCATCATTTGGATTAATGTGCACACGGTGTCGTATCTTCCATCCAAAGCTCTGAGTATCTTCTTGATGATGAATTTGTCGGTCATCTCTTCGCTTCCTAAGCCGGTAATCTCATTTATGTTGAGAGCTAGCCTAGAGTACATCTCAGCGACTCCTTCACCATCCTTCATCTTGAACTTGTCAAGCTGACCTTGAAGCACATCCAACTTAGATTCTCTGACAGAATCGGTACCTTTGTGCATATCAATCAAAGTATCCCAAATTTCCTTTGGATTCTCAAGGCGACTGATTTTGTTGAATTCCTCAGGACACAAGCAATTGAACAGGATGTCACGGGCTTGAGCATTGAATTGTAGCATCTTCTCTTCCATTGTGACATCACGATCCGGTTCTTTTCCTTCTCCGAAGAAATCACCTTGCACACCAACACGAACAACAGCCCAAACGGCACAATTATGACTAAGAATATGCATTTTCATTTTATGCTTCCAACTATCAAAATTAGTGCCATCGAAGTATGGACCTGTACGGTGATAACTTCCCTCACTAGACGCCATACTCTCCTAGGTTATGAAACCAATGTAATGGAGACCAAAGCTCTAATACCACTTGTAAGATCGAAAATATGTCTAGAGGGGGATGATTAGACTACTTGACAAGATAAAACTAAGCCTTTTCCCAATTTTTAGTGTGGGCCAGTTTTAGCAACTATGACTAGTCAAGTACACCCTACACATGTATATCTAATAGTATTGCAACGGAAAGTAAAACGTGAAAGTGTACATAGAGGGTAAGGTAGGGAGATCAAACACAAAGGTTGACACGGCGATTTTGGCATGGTTCCGATAGGTGGCGCTATCGTACGTCCATGTTAGTGGAGACTTCAACCCACGGAGGGTAACAGATGCGAGAGTCCACAGAGGGTTCCACCCACAAGGGGTCCACGAAGAAGCGACCTTATCTATTCCACCACGGCTTCCGTCCACACAGGACTAGCCTCACTAACGGTAGATCTTCACGAAGCAGACGATCTCCTTGCCCTTACAAACATCTTGGTTCAACTCCACAACACGAAGTAGGAGGATCCCAAGCGACACCTAACCAATCTAAGAGGCACCACCCTCCAAAAGGTAATAGATGTGGTAGAACGATTAACTCTTGCTCTTGTGCTTCAAAAGATAGTCTCCTCAACACTCAATCACTCTCTCTCAGATTTGGCAGGGCTAGGAGAGATTGATCTTATGGAAAGCAACTTGGGGAGGCTAGAAATCAAGGTTGGAATGGTTGGAATGGAATCTCTTGATCTCAACACATGAGTAGGTGGCTCTCTCTCGAAAAAAATGGATCTGGCCAGTGTAAGTGTGTCCTGAGTGCTTCCTCTATGAGTGAGAGGTAGGTAGAGGGGTATATATAGGCATCTCCCAAAATCTAACCGTTACACCATTATTGGCAAACTCGGTGAAACCGAGATTCTCGGTGGTATCGAGTGCACTAAATGTGGAAACTTTGAAGTCTCGGTGAGACCGATATATGAATCTCGGTGGTACCGATACGATGACCTAGACTGGATTTCCAAACTCGGTGAGACCAACTTCAAACTCGGAAATTTTGAAACTTGAAATTAGCTTAATCGAAAGTTGGTCACCCAATCTCGGTGGCACCGGTAGGAATGTTGGTTGTACCGAGATGGTGGGATTGGCACATGATCTAAGTGTAAAATCGGTATAGACGAGTGAGAAATGTTGGTGGCACCGATTTTCCATATTTGGCTTGGGACAGATATATTTTGTGGAAAAGTGGCTGATTATTTTTGGTGGCTATCTCTAAGCACTTGAGCAACCAATTCATCATAATACATCATCCCCTTTTAATAATATTGGCTTTCCTATGGACTCAAATGTGATTTCTCACAAAGTGTAAAATGAAGAGTCTTTTTGCTTGAAGCTTTAGCCAATCTTATTCCTTCTTTGCATCAAAGGGGGCATCTCCACACAATCCTATAGCCAAAGCATCTTTGAACTTTTCTGAAATATACTTGAATAAATTCATTAGTCCAATGATGCATATGTTGTGATTAATTACCAAAACCATCTTAGGAAGCAATTGTGCTTTCATAACTGTACTTTAGTTTTGGCATGGCCAGATCTTTAAAAAGATATACATCTTTGTCGACTATTGCAGGTCGGGTATTTGACAAATTGGTTCATTGCCATCCATGTTGTTGTGTGGCGTGGCCATATGTTGATTGGTGAATTTTGTAATTATTAATATATACCAAGATATGTTGCAAGTTTATTTATTCAATGGAAACAATGGATATAATGTGCAGCGAACTATAAAAAAGCAAGCATCCATATTTTACTACCATGGGCTAGAAACAGTATATGAAGAACCATGGAACAACTTCATCACACCAGCTTCCCAGAAATGCTTTGCTTTGTAAAATAAAATTATTTTACTCTAATCAGTTTTTTCATATTTTGATGGAGGATTCTTTATGTCCTTACCTCATGTTCTTCTTGTGTAGCTCATTGGTAATTCTTCAAGGAAACACATGCACATAACTACATATTTTATGGATAATTGGGAGCGACTAATTTTCATCACTACTGTCAATTTACTCTATAGTAGTGTCATTTTATTTAGTACTGTGTTAGTCGTTACACTTGCATATTTTTAACACAAGTCCTTTCCCCATTTTTGTTTTCCTCAGAGCGTTGTTGAGAGCGACGGAGAGGGCCTGACTGAGCTCGTGCCAGGTGACCATGTCATGCCAGTGCAAGGAGTGTGCTCGTCGTAACCTCTGTGACCTCCTCGTGATCAATGTCGACTGTGCATGCTAATCGACGGTGTGCCTCGTGCTTCACCATCAGCAGTAAACAAATATTTGTCTACGTGTGGACCTCTACCTTCAGTGATTGTTCTGATGTCATTATTTCTCAATGCGTCGCCATATTCAAATTCAGAATGCCTTCTGAAACCAACAAAGGGTTCGACGGCGGTGATTTTCGGCCTGAAGTTGTAAGCCATGTTGTATGCATGATATTTTATATTACACAATATACTACCGCAGGTCGAGGAGAATTATTCCCTATAACCATCACTAATTGTTGTATGTTCTTTTCACATGATTAGGCTATGGAAGTGGTCAGTGTGGACTTGAACCCTGCAAAATAGATACATACAAGGTACAGTCTATTGTTATATTCAGAAAGAAAAAATATATATATTTAGTAGTTGCTCACGGACACACACCCAACTTAAGCAAAAAAAAAAACAGCTAAGAATTTTGGCTGCACCGATTTTGTAAACCCAAAGGATCACACCAAGCCGGTGCAAGAGGTATGTTAAGTTCTCTACCCGAGTATACATCAATCACTTAATTTGTTCATGAGATGCAGTACTGTATCAAATGCTCGCAATTGAATTATGTTGCTGGTGCTTATCAAGATGACAAACAGTGGAGTCAACAGAGCCGTGGATAGCACTTGCCATATTGACACCATAATATCTGCCTTGGACTGCGTTTGTGATATATGTTCTCGCTACACTTGTAGTTTGATCATCGTGAGCATTAATGTGTCTTCTGCTTAGAACTGACTCATGAAGTTTATGTGCAGGGCTGAGGTGTGGTCAGGCTGGTGGGCGTCCTGCACAAGGAGGCGGAGTTCAGTATATACCCAATGAACTAGCTCAATGAGAAAACACTCTCAACACTAACCAGTAGGCAGCAGTTTTTAGTTACTGTGTACATGAACGTTTTGCACAGTAATGGTTTGCAGTTTCTCTGCTTTTTTGTTGTTTGCACGTCAGCTTCTCTGTTAACGTCAATGTTTTCTATTTTTTGAACTTAACATCAGCGTCCCCATTGCACATTGCAAATCAGTTCTGATCATGTCATCTTTTTGTTTGTATAAAGCCTTCTTTTACTCACCAGTTGTAAAGTCGTAGATATTTCAAGTCCAAATTTACAGGCATAAAAAAAATAGCCACCCAAGTACAGATTCAGTAGGCCTAATGACCAAGAGGATCCTTAAACCAAGGGAATGCATGTTGACAAATGTGCCGATGCTCCCTTGAGCATACTATTAATATATTGTAATGCTTTTTTATTGAGTTTATATCAGTTGAAATGCACAATGTGCGTGCTTGAATACAATGTATTCCACACACGAGCAATTCCCTAGTATTAGGTATGTTTCTCAAGAACAAAACACGCAACAATATTATATGGAGGGAGGTCGGTAATAAAGCATCACAATTGATGTACCTGTATGGGTCAACAATAGAAACTTCACCCATTTATCAAGAAAGACCTATCGTGAAAAGGAAGTGTCAAGATCGTTTTTCAGCCCCTAAGATTAGCTTCCCTATGATCCTCTTCTTTTCTCATCATTTTCTTTGATCTTTTGTACAAAAAAAATTCTTGTATTCAAGCCACTGTGCCTGTAGTATGACACTCGCAAGTGGATCTCTTGAAGGAAACATGTCATACCATCCGGTGTTTGTGAGCAGGTAACATCAAAATTAACTGCCTCCCTTCTGCTTGAGGGTAATCTTATCTCCCAAGCTGAGCGCGATTCCTTGTGTCTTGCTCCTTATTCTGATGTAACCACTAAGCTTGCCATCGATTTGCTTCTCAATGCTGATGTTCACCAAAGCATCTTCTCCGAACACACTCTTGGCATAAAGATTAGCAGCAATGTAACCGCATTCCCCGTCAAGCGCAGACCTGGTGTCAGAATTCCGTTACAGATGTAGACAACTCCCATATGTAATCAGATAAGCAATGGACTGCACAAACCTAACCAGCTAACTCAACATTATCATAAACAGCTGTCAAAATGCAACTACTTTTCCCTGTTTCGCTAACCAAACTAATGCATCAGAATAACCAAAACTGATGCCCTATTTATATGTCATGCATGACTATATTAACATCATAAATGCATCGGTTTGTGCAATTTTATGCTCAGTTGTCAGTTGTATATATTATGAAAGCAGCTCATAATTTTTTTCAGATTAAGCCCAAATAGAATTTAGGAATCTTAGCATTAATTTTATGAAAGAAATGTTGAGTGTAGGAATCTAAACAGGTCATCACTGAACACTGAAATAGGCACTCACAACTTAAGTCTACATCTCATTTGTTTAAACCATATTCTACATGTGTAAAGTAAATTAAATTATTCACACATCTGACTAATGATTGTAAATTAAATTACTCACAACTTAATTATTCACACATCTGAACACTGAAATAGGTACCATGTAAGAAGCGCACATGCCTTGTACATGTACACATATACTGCAGAAACAAGTATGCAGGTACATAACAAAGTGCTCGTAATTCTTGTTTGCAAGGCAGCATATGAAGTCCATTGTGTAAAACTTACTGTGGTGTTAGACACTTCATATTTGTTGACTTGATAACATGACTCAAAAATTTCTTCTCATCTTGAATTACAGTATTCACTGCAACCTGATAAAGGACAGATAAAAATGGAGTAAAAAACTAAGATATGAAATAATAAGAAATTTGTAATCACGATACAAAGGGGCAACATCACAATTTAAATGCACTCCATATGAACCAGACACAATGACAGAGCACTACATTTAGAGAAGGTTTTCAAAGCAAATAATAATAATAACAATAAAGTCAACCAAAGCAAAAGTTAAGAAGTATGGTATAAAGAAATCACACACATGCACGATTCATAAGAAATAACCCACACAGTAGTTTAAGATCCTGACTGCTTCAGCTACAGAAGTCAGGAGCTAAAAGGCAACAGTATTTCAGCAAATAACTAGATCTTAGGGCATCGCCAAAGCGTACCCCCAAACCTCCACTATATGTCCGGACCACAGTGTCCGGACCACTTTTGCCATCCAACGGGACTTGTATATGTCCGTTTAGTAGTTCGGGCGTACAGATTCCGTTTCTAGAGACAAACGTGGGAGGGCTTTGCCGGACGAGACATCCATCGTGTGGTCCTCCTCTCTTTTTTCTCTCTTCACATGCATGGTCCCCCTCTCCTCTCTCTCCTCCCAACCGGACATCACACCATAAATCCCACCACATGCATGGTCTCCCTCTACTCTCTCTCCTCCCAATAGCTTTGGATGGCTCCCTCCGGCATCATGTCCGCGGACCACGTCCGAACGTATAAACGGATATATACAGGAGACATTTGCGGGTCAGCTTTGGAGATGCCCTTAGGGCTTAAAGTTTCCCCTTGCAGCTTGATTGGGGGATGTAAGTCTATGACCTACTTGCAATGAATTATGGATAATAATAGTGTAGTAGAGTAAGCTACCTAAAGCAATTGGTCAAGTCAGAGACATTAAATCTAATAGATTTTTACAGATATCTTGGCTACATGAAGAAAAGAAAAACGATTAAGCAAATTTTGTAATCAGCTGAGGTAACTTGCTATGAAGCGATAATAAAGTAGAATACAAAGAATGGGGAACATCGTGCAAATGAAGTTTTGCAAGGACTCCATTTTGCAAAGGAAGAAGCATATTACCTTGTTTTCCCACTCAAACTCTGCCCACATGTTCCGGAAAGTAACATCTGCGCATGTAGCAGGTGAGATGTAATCCATGATGTCAATGTGAATATCATTTAGGACAACCACTGATCGTTCCATTACATTGGATGTCTCATAAACAATGTTCCCAAATATGACTCCAGTCTCTGTTGAAGAAACCTTGATACTGGCACGTATTTGCTTGCTTGACTCAGGAGCCAAAGTATAGTTCTGAGGACGGTCAACAAGTTTGAGGTCTCCCATGGTAGCTAATTCCAAACATAAGTTCTGAAGTGTCTCCTTTGTGCGGTTAATGACAGTAACATCAAGTACAATATCATACTGATGAACTGTCACAAATGCTTCAGCATATACAGGATCACTGAACCCAGTCAACTGAAGAATGCGATTAAGTCTATTTGCACCATCTGTTTCCTTGGTGAATCCACCAGTTGCAGCCTTCAAATCATCTTGGACCTCATCCTCCAACTCAAGCTGACTCATGCCCTAGGAAAGAAAATGGAAAATGCCAAGCTTATTTTAACAAGGGGAGGAACAGACATAAAACAGCACGATAGCAAGTTCTGGCAATTAGGAGCTCACAATCCACGACAATACACAATAACACAGATAATTTCTACTGACGCTTTGCTATATACTCCCTCTGTCCCAAAATAACTGTCTCAACTTTGTACTAGCTCTAGTACAAAGTTGTACTAAGCTTAAGACACTTACTTTGAGACGGAGGGAGTATGACGCTAAGGTAAACTCTTTGTTTCGAAGCAATGGTCCATTTCATGCATATCAACCTAACATGCTCAATCCTTCTTGATCACTACTTGGTTTTCTATCCAGTCAAAGAAGATAAAAGTTTCCTAACTAAGAGTACTAGTGGATAATCCTCCTAGAAAAATCTAGACAACTTGACATTTGGCGAGTATACCAAATCCAATAAACATACATAAACCTAAGCCATTCATGTTTAAACAAGGCTACTAACAACTGAACAGAAGCACCAAATTCAAAGACAAATTAGTGAACTACCACGTGTAATATTGTGGTATACAAAAAAGAGCGTGAGAAAAGCTGATCAAGCTTTCTTTAAAACCCAAATGCACTGTAAAACTCATCTTGGGAGTAAAAAAATTGGTCAATGACTTATGACTACTGGGCAAGAAAAAATGTCAACAAACATGGTATACACCTATCATTCTTAAGGATCAAGAGACTAATGCTGACTGTACAGCAATTACCAAATCCATTTTGCCTGGATGCAAGATAAGAATACTCCATATGCTATGCAATAACTTCTCAACAAATATTAGATTCATCATGAGCACAAGTAATGCATTTACTGTTAGAAGCTTAGAAATATAATGGTTGTAAAGCCAGCTGCCAATTAAGCATTACCCAAAGAAAATGTGGCAATTTCCATAGGGGAAAGCAACAACTGGTAAACAGTTTTTGCTTACCTTTCTGCTTTTCAGGTGGTAGAAGTCAATAAGATCATCTGGCTGGCCATGAGAGATCTGTGCCTTGGCCCTCATCTCTTCTGTATCCCTGAATTGCTTCTCAGCAAGCATCTTGGCAAAACTCTGTCTACATGATTGCAACCAAATCCTCCTCACATCATCACCAATATTGCAAAGCAACTTCACACAAAGCACAATCCTGTCATATGAATCATTATCAATTGGTTGGGGAAGGTAGGAGGATAGCCCCAGCTGAAGAATGGACGTAATGACCAGCAAGGCCCCAGTACAAGCCTTGTTTGCTTCAACCTTCGATGGTTGCACCTCCTCCAGCCTTAATACCAGTTTGGTAAGGGTACATGCAACAACTGCAGCTAAGAAAAAATCGCCTGACAGAATGAGTGATCTGAGGTTTAGGGTGGATGATAATGATCCAGGAGTAAATGATGGAGTCGAAATGGCCTCGGTAGCAGCACTCTGTGTGGCATAAGTGCCATCTGCAAGAACAACAGGCCGCCTGGAAGACACAGTGACAGAGTTCACCATCGGATGGGCTGGCTTGGAGGAATCAATTGTCTCCCCTTCCTCTGAGATAGTGAAGAATGGTAGATCCCCAAGGCACTGCTTAATGGTGGCAATGGCGCTCTCGACCTCTGATAAAGATAGGGAGTACTCGCCAAGGATCCAGAGAGTGATTGAGCAGACACGGGATGCCCGGATCTGGTAGAAGGTATCACTCAGCCTCTGGATCATGGAGACACACAGCTTGGGATTAGTCTCAATGATCTCACGCACAAATAACACAACATCAACTGCCGCAGCGATGTTAGTGTCACCAAGGAAGTCCATGAGAAGGTGCACCACCGATCCAGCCACCTCTGGGTACTCCACAGCACATGCATGAATCGCTTGCACCAGCATCTGACGGTACTCACCATCCTTCTCAAGCTCCCCTGATTGTGTCTTGACCACCTCCTTCTTGAGATAAAGCACCACCTCCTCCACATTACGAGGAGTTAGCAGATCGAGCACCAAATCCAACACCTTCCTCTTGACATCTAAATTCGGGCTGGCAAGTGCACGCAGCACATCCATTACTACAACCACCATCACATCCCGGTGTGACGTGTGCAGCTCATTCAGACGGTCCAGGAGAATGAGCCTGACATTGTTGTCACTCTGCGATGAGAGGAGCTTGCAGTATGTCTCAGCGGCAGCTCGCACTGCGGTGGGAGCCGAGGAGAGAGACACAATAGCACCCGCGCACTCATACACAACCGCGGTGCTTGGAGAGGAAAGGAGGGAGAGAATGATCTTGATATACCTGCCCTTGTCGGCACGGTTTGGGGAGCGGCAAACTTTGCGGATGAGGTCTACTGCGGCCATCTGGAGGAGATCGGGCCACTCCGTGACACGTTCGGCGTTGGAGACGAGGTAAACCACAGCACGTTCCGTCCCACAGAGGCAGAGCATGAGGAACGCGTTTCGCCGGGCGGAGGCGTCCTGCTCCGACGCGAGTGCGCGCTCGACGAGCTCGGGAGCGTCCGGGATGAGCTGATCGCCTTGCGGGAGGCGGTAGATAGCCGAGATGGCGGAGAGCGCGTGGCGGCGGATGAAGTGGTGGCGGTGCTCGAGATTCTTAAGAATGGAAGGGACGAGCGGCTCAAGCACCTCCAGCTCGGAGAGGCGGCAGAGGAACCGCAGCGTGACGCCGCGGATGTACTCGTTGGGGTGCTGCAGGTTGTTGCGAAGGTTCTGGCAGATGAGGATCATCTCCGGGAGAACGCGGCCGGCGGCGTTGCGCTTGTCAATGATCTCGAGGTAGAGGAGCAGCAGCTTCTGAATGGTGTGATCCTCGGAAGGGAGGACGTAGCGGACGATGGTGATGAAGAGCGTAGGCAGTGTCTCGCCATTGAGGAGGAGCATGACGGCGCGCTTCATGGCCTCGACCTTGGCGGCGACGTCGCTGCCCTCCAGATCCGCCTTGATCTCGTTCACCATGGCGGCGGAGCCCTTGTCGAAGTGGACAAGCAGCGTCGACGGCTTGTCCATGGCGCCGGCGGGTGGGTTGATGGTGGTTGGATCAGGCCTGGGCAGAGTGGATCTGGATCTGGGCGGGTTGACCGGTTGAGCGGGAAGAGGGGAGTTGTTCATATATACTGTGGTATATACACACACTTCCACCATTTGCTTTTACTTCGTGTATAAGCTTTATTTTAAGTCAAACTAAACCAAACATATATTAAAATTTATCAACATATATACAATACGAAAATCAATTTCGTAATGCATATGATAATATTGATTTCCTATGATGAATGATAATATAGTTTTGTAAATTTAACAAATATTTCAAAGATTATGGCCATCTTCAACGTCGGGCATCAAACTCCTGCAATTGTCTAGGCCGCACGGTTCGAACGCGCTTTGACATCCCACACGGTCATGTATCAGTTTGTTCGTATATTTTTCCGCAAACCGAAGACAAACTAGAGTGTGGCTTACCTGCGTCCGTACTACTGCCACACCCGCGTCTAACAAATCTGGCCCACTATGGATACTACCACACTCGTTTAATATTTGTCCCTTCATTTGACATCATTAAATAGGCTCGACGGTCAAGAAACCAACTTCAGCGCCCGTGCATTGACGCACAAGGACGCCTGACTCACCGGCATCCACGATCTAAATGAGGCCACATCCGGCAAACAGCACACCACAACCCCATCCGCTTCACATTTTCCTCATGTGCACCACATCTGTCATGGCCTCGAGAGGGAACGCTTTATGGGAGAGCTTGTCGTCGAAGATGAAGTACGATGTGGCCATTGACGGAGTCAAATTCGACAAATCTCGGGTGAGGGGTCCGCGTAACAGTCTGAGACCAATTCCTTCCATTATTATTACCATGTTATCGTTGGCTCTATGTTATATTTTGCATTTCATCATGTCATCATATCATTAATTTTGCAACTCATCTAAATAAATTGTATGGATCTTCGATCCACTTAAATTGAAGGAAATGCACATGTTGTTTTCTATTTATAACATATCCTCTCAATATCTAGGGAGCTAAAATAATTACTCCATTTATTTGGAATCAACCTCAACACATTTGTAGTTCATTCATGTGCCTTTCCTATTTTAAGTTTGACCTCCAAACCTTGCCAATAATTCTTTCTCCATTTATCAAGGCTCCTCCTAAATTCTCAACATTTTTGGGTACTCCTAAAAAAACTTGTCCTAGTTCAAATCATTTGAATTAATTCAAAGGAGTTTGTATTCAAACTCATCAACTTGCCTTTTGCATTTTTTCTGGTACGAACATATTTTTGTGAGTCCGAAAAAATTAACCCCGTGCCAAAATTGTTTCGATAACCTTTCTTGTCTCTATTTTCTTTCTCTCTATCTTTTGTAGAAGGAATTAAGAAAAGAAGAGGGAGAAAGCCAGTCGGAGGCCCACCTGACCACCAACCACGTCGCCAGCCCAATTGGCCCAACCGTTGTCCCACCTAAGCTAAATGTGGGGACCCTGACTCATAAGTTGTGATCACCGAATGCACGTGTACAATGATCTCAGAGATCAATGCTCCCTGAACACACATAAGCTGAATATTAAGAGTCTTACATCCATTCATACCGTCTTACACAAATTACGACCATTATGGTCAAGTATTACATAGGTAGGGCCATGAAGGCCAAACATCAAACATAAACTTGCAGCGTAAATCTTGAATGATAGTGTGGGCGCATGTCATATGCCTTAACCCTACAGGCATTCTGACTGGAAAGCGGCCCAATTTGCATGATTGTCACCAAGGTACTCTTCATCACATTCCTGTTCTTCCATGTCTGGCCAATTAAATAACCAGTGGCAAGCCAATGAGTACTTTGAATGTACCCGCAAGAGACTCATGTTTGGAACAAGGTACAATAATGCATGATATAACACGAAGTATAAAGTTTTGCGAAAAGCGAAATTTTGAGTGCAATGACATGTCCTAGCAACTTGTAAAGCATGCATCATGAGGTTACGAGTAACCATATGAACACGTTACAGATATCAATATAAATAGAGTTTGGAACAACTCTAGTTTAATCATCATGTCAAATCATCCGATTCATCTCATGTATCTCCTCCCCCCCCACACACACACACCAAGTTTTGTAAAACACTGGACGTAGTTTAAGCAGCACCACCCAACTGTCCTTGATCGTGGACACGGCTATTCGAAGAGTTTTACACTCTACAGAGGTTGCACACTTTACCTACAAGACTCGGGAAATATCAGTGTCGAGCCATGACTCGCGGTATATTGCATACCCGAGGTAAGTACCCCCAAAATGCCTTTCCCTTGATAACACTAAACAAAGATTCCATCCATTGGTACCGAGCCCTCACGATGTACATCACAAGTACCATCCTCCAAGGGACACAACGGTGTGCCCAGTGTGTGTGAAAACAATCATAGTCATCCTTCCAGGCACGACTCTGTATCGAGAGTGACCACGTCACTCCTGCCACTAGTAATGTGGGATTTTTACTAGCATCGGTCGAAGTAATCAACAAATCCCCTTCGCATATAGGGGTAGCATGGTCGTACATGTAAGGTTGACGTAACGGTCACAACTTAAACCAATCCGTTTTCGAAAACAACACACTCACTTTCCTCGGTACACCACTTCTTTATCAAGTGGTTACCTACTTCAACATCTCGGGCATTAGGGGCACACGACGGAGTTTACGAAAAGTCATTGAAAATACTTTCATTTCCAACACCATGCATATCCATGTCCCACTTGCATGGCATCTACTAGCACTTTATCTACTTCCCACCACACAACTCTAAGCAGAAAGTAGAGTCATGCCAATGCAAGTATCAACGAGGAAAGTAACAGAGGCAACCCACCAAGGTGGTCACCATATCATCATGATTCCGATGCAACAAAATAGAGTGCTATATGACATGAAAATTATAAAGGGTTTCATCAACATGGTCAAGGGCCTATTTGCGTGGCTCAACAAATCCATCGGGTTCTAAAAATCCTTCTGGTCCAACTTCTTCGTCAACAACGTAATATATCGTTGCAATATAACACGAGAAAATAAGATCACCGCAAAAATAGGGAAAATACATCACTCCAAAAAATGTCAACTCATTTTTTTTTAAATACTAGGTTGAAAACTAAAAATATTATAATTCCTTGTTTTTGGGTTTGGAGTGCCTAAAATAGTGAAAAACATTTTGACGATGGTTTTAAATACTTTAAATAAGGTTTAAAACAATAACAATATAGACGATAATTTTGTACATGCATGAAAATTATACCATTAAATAGGTTAGAGTTTTAGAAGAATTCAGGAAGTTGAATCATTTTATTTCGATCAATATTCAATTCTATGGAATTTTTGGAAGTTTCCGAATAAAAAAAGGAAAAATCCCACTTTTTGAACTAGGCCTGAAGGGCATCAATAGTGTCAGCCTAGGAAAGAATCGGCCGTGGCGAGTCGGTCGCGCGCGTCGGCCGGGTTTTAAACCTGGCAAGCCAGGCCCGAGCTGCCAGTGAGTGAGAGAGTGAGGCGGAGAGAGAGGTGAGGATGACAGGTGGAGCCCACGTGTCATCATCAACCTCACAACCAGAGAGTTGGCGAGCTCACTAGCGACGAGGGGCGACACGGTAGGGGCAGAGGAGGGTACCTTCGTGCTCAACAGGCTGTCGCCATTCTAGGGGAGGTCGAGAGGGTTGCTGGAGCATGGGGAATCGTCGGCGACGAGCAACCATGGTGGAGGGCGTCGGGAGAGGCTTGAACTGGTCGCTCTGGCGTGCAAAATGGTGCGCAAGAGGGGGAACTAATCATAGGGTTGTGGAGGTTCCAGATTGGAGGAGAGAAGCGTCTAAGAGTGCTCTCACTACGTGAGCATCGACGACCACATGCGGTGGCGCTTGGCTCGATCTCGACCATCAGTTGCTTTGGAGGGGAATGAGTGCCACTAGGGGTTGATTGGGAGGGAGCTAAGGCGATCAGGGGCAAAGGGGAGGCCTGGGGTGAGCTAAGGTGATCAGGAGCAAAGGGGAGGCCTCAGGTGGCCTTATATAGGCGCGGGTGAAAGCACAATATGCTCCCTTGGTGGTTTTGATAATTCATGACAACATACATTGTCTCTTGGACTAACACTTTTACCTAGATATTTCGGGATTAGTCCATGGAGAGCTTTGGCTAAAGGTTTATGTGGAACGCCCCATGATACATGAAAGGAATAAGATTGGCTCAAGCTTCAAGCTAGAAGACTCTTCATTTTATATTTGTGTCCATAGGAAAGCCAATACTATTAAAAGGGGGTGAGGTAGTAAAATGAACTAATTCCTCAAGTTCTCAAAGTTAGCCACCAAAATACTCAGTCATTTTTCCCACATAACCATTCTGTCCAATTCCACATACTCAAATTCGGTGTCACCAACTTTCATATTTCAGACCCACCGAGTTTGACCTCAGACATAAACCCTAGCCATTCCCACCAAATCGGTGCAACTGAATCCATATCGGTGCTACCGAGTTCGGGTGACCAACTTTTTGTTGCCTCGGTACATAAAATAGGAATTTCCGAGTTTGAGTATCGGTGCCACCGAGTTTGGCCATCTGACTGTTAGCCACCTTTTCGGTGCCACCGAGTTGTATATCTCGGTCCCATCGAGATTCAAAAGTTACTACCTTTGTGTGAATCGGTACCACCGAGTTTATGACTTCGGTATCACCGACTTTGCCACTTTAGGTGTAACGGTTGGATTTTATGTGTTGCCAATATATACCCCTTCACCCACCTCTCACTCGTGGGAGAAGCACTCATAACACACACTTCATTGCCAGATTCACTTTCTGAGAGAGAACCACCTACTCATGTGTTGAGACCAAGATATTCCAATCCAACCATTTGAAACTTGATCTCCAGCCTCCCCAAACTGCTTTGCACCAACTCAATCTCTCCTACCCATGCCTATTCTGTGAGAGTGATTTTGTGTTGAGGACACTATCTTTAGAAGCACAAGAGCAAGGAGATCATTTATCTACCACATCTATTACCTTTTGGAGGGTGGTGCCTCCTAGATTGGTTAGGTGTCGCTTGGGAGCCTCCTACTTCGTGTTGTGGAGTTCAACCAAGATGTTTGTAAGGGCAAGGAGATCGCCTACTTCGTGAAGATCTATCGTGAGTAAGGCTAGTCCTTCGTGAGCGAAAGCCGTGATGCAATAGACAAGGCCGTTTCTTTGTGGACCCCTTATGGGTGGAGCCCTCCATGGAATCTCGCAACCGTTACCCTCTCTGGGTTGAAGTGTCCACTAACATGGATGTACGATAGTGCCACCTATCGGAACCATGCGAAAAATCGTCGTGTCAACCTCTTTGCGTTTGATCTCCTAAACTCTACGCCTTTACATGTGCAAAGTATTTACTTTTCTGCTGCCATATATGTTCACTAGCATGTGTAGGGTGTACTAGACTTGTTAGAACTGCTGAATTTCCGCCTTCCTTGAACTTGGTTTAGGTTAGGAATTTTATCTTGTCAAGTAGTCCATTAACACCCCCCTCTAGATACATCTTCTATCAATCCCACAATTGGTCACATCTAGGGGGATCTTTACTATAGACTTGAGTACAAGCGTCTCCTAAATGATGTGAACACATGAATGCATTATGTAAAAGTGGTAACACCACTTGTGCTTAATCGATGAGTATGACCTATGATCAAGTATTCTTACTTGACTCCTAATTCAATATACTCACATATAGATTACTTCGTCATCACCAACGTGCTTGATAGATGCTAGGATGTTTGTTCATGTTCACCATGATTTCATTTGACATCTTATTGTGTGAGCATGTTGGTCTGCATATCTTTTCCCATTCGAGGACATCCAATTGTTGTTATTTGGCTTTTGATTTATCTTTTGCCAATTGGATGTACAATAATGCCTAGGACCCTTGTCTATCTGTCTATGCTTTCCCATCTCAAGTTCTATTCATGCTACATCACAAAACTTGAACAAGCACTTCTCGATCCCTCTGTGTGAGGAGCACTTGGAGTTCTATGTCGACAAGGGCTACTTTCCAGAACCTCTTTGGGAATCTCGGTGTAACCAACCCCTAATTCTCGGTTCCATCGATTCTCAAAGTTGATCTAGGTTTTAATCTCGCTACCACCAATACCATAATCTCGGCTTCATCGAGTTTCCTTGTCAACACACAACAGTGGAAGTCGGTGGCACCAAAATTTTAGTATCAGTGGCACCGACAGTGAGGGGTACTTATATCCGTGGACCCAACATTTTGAAATCCAATCTTCAAACGCCATGCTCCCCAACCCCAAACTGCCGCACCTGGACCCCTTGGTTGTCGCCTTGCTTCCCCATGCATCTTCGCCGCTGGGATCCTCGCCGTTGACGGAAATCGTCACCGCCGTCGTCGCCGTAGTCGGACCACCACCAAGTTAAGGTACGATTTCGATCTTCTTTTGCGCTCTCTTATCTAAATCTTGCACATAAGAATTTTTTTATATAAGCCACTGTGTGCAAACCCTCTTACTCCACCAAAAGTACGTGTAGATCAGCGAACGAAAAATACTTAGGGTTAGCCATCCGCAGAATGCATCTCGGTGCCATTGAGTTGCAAAAATCGGTTCCACCGATCTTGTTTCTAGGTTTCCTCAGAATGGTGTCGGTGAGACAGAGTGGTCACTTTCGGTTTCACTGAAGTGATTGCTAGGTTTGTGTGAAGTAGATCATTTGTCTTGGTGAATCTGAAAATTCAGACTCGGTGCTATCGAAGTTTACTCTACAGAAAGCTAAAACTAAAGATTTCTTTGTGTAATTTTTCAAAAACTTCTGCAATTTTGTGATGCTTATCTTTTCAAGCTCTTCCATATCTTTGCACAGGGTCAACGAGTCTGCCAGTTTGCTTGTCTTCTTGGATTACAAGCTGTCAGGTTCCGATGACAGTCAGAAAAACTTCAGTGAGCCCCATGCCGAGTCTGATTTAGGCACTAGTCGTGAGAGGACCCCTTCTAATCCATGTGCCCCCAGCTCCCATGGCATGCCCAAGGCAGCTACCAAGTCCAGGAAGAAGTTGAATTCTTATGAGGAAGATTCTGATTTTGTTTGTGAGGTTCCTGCTCCCCAGAAGTAGAAAGAGAAGGCTGAAGTCAAGAAGACTGTGAGGAAGGAGTATGCCAAGGCTGCTGATGTGAGAGCTCCTCTCGCTGCTCAGGAAGGGATGAAAATCACCCTTGAGGACACCTCTTCCAAGAAGCCAGGTGTGAAGACATCCAGGAAGAGAACTATTCATGTCATTGGTAGACAGACCTCCTTGTATGAAGATCCATCAGAAATTGCTGATGTTGATGAGGAGGAGGAAGAGATACCAGCTGAGGTCCCTCCTCCAAAAAGAAGAACAAGTTCATGGCTGATGCCATGCCCAAGAAGTCTGCTCCAAAGCCTTCAGCTCGAAAGAATCCTATAGCTCACAAAAGGACTACAAAGGACATACCTGCAGCTACTAAAGAGAAAGGCACTACTTCCAAAGCCTTTACGGTAGAGGAAGAAGATGAGGATGCACATCTTCCCATGAAGCTAAGACCTCATTTTCCACTTAAAAATGAGGCTCATCCAATTGCCGACGACATGAAGAAGAGAAGAGATGCAGGGTTGAGGAAGTGGAGAGCTATTGATCCCTATGCTACGAGGAGAAGAACTGATGTTGATCCCCAATTTCACACAAGGGAACAACAAGACTTCTATGAGACAGTTCTGTT
Organism: Hordeum vulgare subsp. vulgare; assembly: GCF_904849725.1. Taxonomy (NCBI): domain Eukaryota; kingdom Viridiplantae; phylum Streptophyta; class Magnoliopsida; order Poales; family Poaceae; genus Hordeum; species Hordeum vulgare. The sequence goes on along the minus strand of NC_058520.1, from coordinate 216,710,861 downwards.
TGACAAGAGTCCAGCAGTCAGTGACATGAGATATGTCGACTGGGGGTACATCAAAGCCAGTGAAGATTTCTTTCCCCATGTGAGAGAAAACTTCAACCTTGTTGACATTGAAGAGTTTGTTGGCACATAGATGACTGCATGGAATGGTGAGATGATTATGCAATTCTACTCAACAGTTCATTTCTATGCAGATGGCACAATTGTCTAGAAGACTGATGGTCATAGATATGAAGCCACAATTGAAGAATGGGCTAATATCATTGGTGCTCCAAAGTCACGTGTAGAAGACTTGGATGTGCATTTAGAACCTAAGAAGAATCACAACTCCATGGCTAATATGTACAAGCTAGTGCCCAATGACCATCTGCAATCTCACAAGCTTGGCTGTGTATATTTCTTGCAAGCTGGAATAACCACTACCAACACTATCTTGAGGCACACCCAGATGCCCAAATCAGGTGATGAAAAAATGATTAGAGGCCATTCCATCAATATATTGCATCATCTAGACACCCACACTCGCTTCAAAGTCATATTTGATTGCTCAGACCCTCACGAGAAATTCTGTAGACCAGAAGAGATCATGCGGATATGCACCATACATTCAGATGCTCATCAATGCCAAGATTAGAAAGCATGCATATCAGCTTAACCGTGCTCATTTTGCACTTCAGCCAGAATTTTAGGATAATGAAGTTGTGATCGATGACACCCATCCCAGCTCAGCCACCGCTAGAGAGGCCATAGAGGCAACAGTTGCAGAGGTTGCTAGGAATGCTCCAGCTCCAGCACCCCATCTCAAAGCTAGAGATGCTTAGATGTCTTTCTTGGTCAGCGCCATCCAAGGGATGGAGAAGAATATTTGAGATATCTTGATGAACTAGAAGAGCCTAGAGAGGATCGTGGAAACAAAATTCCATGACCTGGATGTGAAGGTAATGGAGTTGACCACCGCTATTCAGCAACTTCACCATGAAGTTGACTCAGTGAAGATTCCATGCTCACATGATGAAGATGATGATGGCGATGATGATGATGATTCACCTCTTCGTACTACCACACGGTTGACCTAGACCAGGTCAACAGCTGCGCTAGCACCAGAAGATAGACCGTCTTCATAAACTCAAGATTCAGCTCCTACTCGAGCACCTCAAGTGTCTACACCTCCAGCTCCTGCTCCAGCGACATTTGTCGAAGCCTTCGTCGATACTCTCTTGTCTACTCCAACTTCTGCTACCGGAGAAGATCGTGCCCAGAGAGACGCTTAGATTAGACCTTTGAACTTTTTGATACTTCTTGCTAAAGGGGGAGAAGTGTATAGATCAATAGGTCTTCGAGAGAGAGGGAGAGCTTTTGACTTTATTTGCTCTCGTTTGGTTTTCAAAACAACCTTTGGTATTTTGGATGACTTTATCAGTTTTGATGTGTGTTTGTTCGTACGATTTGATTGTTTGATGCTACCACGTTATTACTTTTGAGCTATATACATCATGACCATTCACTTGTTTGTTGGTGCTATGTGCATTGCTATTCATTCTTATCATTTATGCGCACCACCAAGTTGTATGTGACATGGAAGAGTAACCCATAATCCTAACCGATTGTGCATTTGCATTTGAAAGCACAATTGCTCCCTAGGGTGGTTTTGATAATTGATCACAACATATGCATCATTGGACTAATGTGTTTTTCAAGTATATTTCAGAAAAGTTCAAAAGATGCCATGGCTTAAGGTTTATGTGGAGATGCCCCTGTATGCAAGAAAGGAATAATATTGGCTCAAGCTTCAAGCTAGAAGACTCTTCATTTTATATTTGTGAAATCACTTTTGAGTCCATAGGAAATCCAATACTATTAAAAGGGGGTGAGGTAGTAAAATGAACTGATTGCTCAAATGCTCAAAGTTCGCCACCAAAACACTTAGTCATTTTCCCCACATATCCACTCTATCAAATTCTACATACACAAATTTGGTGTAACCAACATTGCCACATTGGACCCACCGAGTTTGGACCTAAGACAAAACCCTAGCCATTCCCACCAAATCGGTGCAACCGAAACTGCATCGGTGCTACCGAGTTCAGTGTGACCAACATTTTGTTGCCAAGATACACAAAATCGGAATTTCCAAGTTTGAGTATCGGTTGCACCAAGTTTGAACCAAGATGTTTGTAAGGGCAAGGAGATCGCCTACTTCGTGAAGATCTACCATGAGTAAGGCTAGTCCTCCATGGTCGGTAGCCGTGGTGGGATAGACAAGGCCGCTTCTTTGTGGACCCTCCGTAAGTGGAGCCCTCCGTGGACTTTCGCAGTCGTTACCCTCCGTGGGTTGAAGTCTCCACTAACATGGACGTATGATAGCGCCAGCTATCGGAACCATGCCGAAAATCGCCGTGTTAACCTTATGCGTTTGATCTCCCTTCCTTACTCCTCTATTTACACTTGCATGTTTACTTTCCGCTGCAATACTATTAGACCTGCATGTGTAGGGTGTATTTGACTAGTCATAACTATCGTAGTTGCCTCTCAAGGAGTAGAGAAGATTACTATGAATGAAGACACTCATGGAGGGGCAAGGAATGGGAGAAGATGGACAAATACACCAAGAGCAGTTCAAGAAGAAGACATCAAGATCCTATTGGTGAATGGGTTTCTGGCTCCGAATCTGATCACCACTCCGAGAGAAGCTATCACTCACACTCCGACTATAGTGAAGATGAAGGTGTTGCCGACATTGCACTTGGTTCCTCCAACTCCTATGACTTATTTGATTCACCAAATGAGGGAGTCGGAAACTGCTTCATGGCTAAAGTCCCCAAGGTATCACACCCCGAGTATCTTGATTTCAATAGTGATGAGGATGACTTGCTAGGAGAAGATGACTTGCTTCTAGATAAAACTAGTGATTGCACTGAAAATGAACTTGCTAATTATCATGCTAATCAAGAGAAATCAAATGATGACGATAAGAAAGATATTGAATGACTAAATCAAGAATTAAAAACTCTTAAGTTAGCTCATGAGACTACTCTAGAAGATCATAGAGAGCTTGAAAGAACCCATGAGAAGCTATGCTTCGAGAAGCTCAACTTGGAGCAAGAGCATGAGTTCTTAAAGGCAATCAATGATGACCTTCGAAAGAAGAGTTCTTCTTATCTAGCCAAACGATTACTCTTGTCTAATTTTGTTCCACAAGTTAAGCCTAAGAACACTACTAGCAAAGGCAAGACGGTTTTTCATCTAGTAACAACAATGCTAAAGCTAAATCCGATAATGTTGTTGCTAGTAACTCTATTGACTCCACTAACGATTCTCTTAGCCAAGTTACACTTGAGAAAGAAAATGATTTATTGAAAGGGATTATAGAGAGAGGTGTCTTCAAGAGTCTTGCCGAAAGTAAGCAATTCGAGGAAATTGTGCGCAAGCAAGGAGGACATCGGAAGAAACAAGGTGTTGGCTATTTCAACATTGACAGAGATGTTTGGGAAGAAGGTACATATCCCACTCCCAAGTTTGTTCCCCAATAGGAGAAGTCCACTCCTTCCAAAGGAACAAGCTCACAAGATGAACTTCCACCACAAGCCCACAAAGGAAGGGGAAAGCTTCAAGATGACATTGACCTATTTGAAGAAGAATCCCAAGCCAAAGTCAAGTGGGTTCCCAAGGATACTACTAGCTCTACCTCAACAAGTGATACAACAACTCCAAGGATTCCCATCAATTTGATGTGGATTCCCAAGAGGAAGAACTAGAAGTTCTTGAGGGGTGACTCTGCCAATGAAATTCACTCTTATTCATTTTGGCAAGAACTATATACAATCAACCTCAACTTTATGCATTAGTTGAAGGAGTCACACATTACCTCAAAGGTAAGCAAGGAACTAGGTAATCAATGCATCTTTGGACATCATCCCATTTGTGCTTCACTCCATGTCCATAGATATACTTGCATTTGTTCGTTTTTGCTTTGGGACTAACCCATGCAGGTGAGAAGAGTATGAAAACAACAAGGATTGCTCACAACTCAAGATAATCTTCATCAACCTTGAGCATGCACCAATACTTCACCTACTTGAAGTCTTCCACGACAAAACCCAATGTTAGTTGATCTCTCTTTGTGGGGATATCAGATCAAGGGGGAGCTTTACTCTAATACTTGAGTATAAGCATCTCCTAAGGATATGAACACATTAATGCTTATGTAAAAGTGGTAACCCCACTTGTGCTTAACGACGAGTATGACCTATGATCAAGTATTCCTGCTTGGCTCCTATGTCAATATACTCATATATAGATGACCTTGTCATCGCCCACATGCTTGATAGCTAGTAGGATGTTTGCGCATGTTCACCATGTTTGTATCATCATTCATATTGTGTGAGCATGTTGGTCTACATGAATTTAATCATTCGAGGACATCCAATTGTTCTTATATGGCTTTTGTTTTATATTTTGCCAATTGGATGGACAACAATGCCTAGACCCTTCTCTAGCTATCTATGCTATCTCATCTCAAGTTCTATTCATGCTTCATCACAAAACTTGAACAAGCACTTGTCGATACCTCTGTCTGAAGGTGCACTCGGAGTTTAGTATCGTCAAAGGCGGCCTTTCCAAACCTCTTTGAAAAACTCCATGTGACCAACTCCACAAACTCAGAGCCATCGTTTTTCCAAAGTTGATCAGGTTTTCTCATCTCGCTACCACCGGAATCTCCAACTCGGTTACACCTAGTTTACCTGTCTACTGATAGTTGAGGAACTCGGTGACACCGATTTTGCCATCTTGGTGACACTGACAGCGCACGGGTGTATATACCTGTGGACTGAACCTTTTGATTTCACTTTGTCAAAACGGTTCGTTCGCCAAACCCTCGTTGTCCCCCGAGACCCCAGGTCATCGCCTTGACTCCCCGAGCGCCGCCGCCACTGGGAATCACCGTCATTGACGAAATCTGCTCCTTCGTCGTCGCCGTAGCCGAACCGCCACCAAGCTAGGGTACGGTTCGATCCCCTTGCATTCCCTGTGTGTTTCTCACACATTGGATCTTTTAATCCTTCTTTCCACTTTGTGCAAACCTCATGTCCACGAGATAAAATCAGTAGATTAGTAAAAGTAGGAAATTTCGGATCTGATCTGCCGCAGAATGCAACTCGATGAGACCGAGTTTGTAAAATCGGTTCCACCGATTCCTGTTTTAGGGTTCCTGGGAACCAACTCGGTGAGACCGAGAAGGTATTTTCGGTGCCACCGAAAATGACTGCCAAGTTTCTATTAAGCGAGTCTGTTTTCTCGGTGACTCCGAAAATGCCAACTTGGTGCCACCGATTTACATCGTGCAGAAGATCATACCCTTAGTTTCAGACTTCAAATTTTCAAAAATATCTGAATTTTGTGATGCTCATCCATTCGGTCTTTCCTACATCCACTTCACATGATCTGCTGTTTGCTGCTGAGTGTGTCTGTCAGTATGTAAGGTCTGATGATAGCCAGAATGATTTTAGAGAGCAAAGTATCGAGATGGATGCTGACACTAGTCCACAGAGGACTGCTTCAGACCCTAGTTCTCCTAGTTCCCATGGCTTGCCCAAAGCAGCCACCAGGCAAAGGAGGAAGATAGTTTCTGATGAGGAAGACTCAGACTTTTTGCCACAGAAAATTTCAGCCCCTCATAAGGAGCCTCCAAGTAAATTTGTCAGGAAGATGTCCGCCAGTGCTGCTGAACAGAGAGCACCAGATTATGCCAAGAAGGGAAAAGCAATTGCCAAGGAAGCACCTACAAAGAAGGCTGGTGTGAAGAGGCCAGGAAGAGAACTATCCATCCTGTTGGTAGAAAGACTTTTATGTTTGAAGACCCAGAAGAAGCTGAGGAAGAAGCTCCTGAGGAGATCCCAGTTCCTCCCAAGAAGAAGAAGCTGATGGGTGATGCAATGAAGTTTACTCCAAAGCCTGTTGCTAAAGCAAAGAAGGTTGTAGCTTCCAAGAAGAGCACTAAAGATATACCTGCAGCTGCTGAGAGCAAAGGCCATGCATCCAGTGCCCATGTTGCAGAAGAAGAAGAAGATGAGAATGCTCCAGTTCTCACGAAGCTCAGACCATACGTACCACTCCACAATGATGCTCATCTTGTAGCAGAAGCCATGAAAAAGAGGAAGGATGCCGGATTAAGAAAGTGGAGAGCTGCTGATCCATATGTTGTCATAAGAAGAACTGCAGTTGATCCAAGGTTTCACACCAAGGAATAACAAGATTTTTATGAGATTGTATTGTATGACAAGAGTCCCACTGTTAGTGATATGAGGTATGTCGACTGGGCATACATCAAGGAGAATGAGAATTTCTTTCCACACATTCAAGAGAACTTCAGGCTAGTTGACATAGAAGTTTTTGCTAGGAAGGAGATGCTATGCAACAATTCATTCCTATGATGACTCTTTAGTTTGGATGACCGATGGACACAGATACATCGCTACAATTGCTGAATGGGATGCTATCATTGGTGTTCCCAAGCAGGAAGAAGCAGATGTAGATGTGTATGCATATGCTAAGCAGAATCACAACTCCATGGCCAACATGTACAAGACCATTCCACATCAGTACTTGGCCAGCCACAAGTTTGGCTCGGTATATTTTCTGCAAGCTGGTATTCCCACGACAAACACTATACTGTGATACACTCTCATTCCCAAGTCAAGAGATGAGAAGATGATCAGAGGATATTCAATCAACCTGCTGCACCTACTTGATACCCATACCATATTTAGAGTGGTGGACTTGATAGTTGAGACTATCCGAAGGACTGTAGCGGATCAGAAGAGATCCTGTGGATATGCACCTTATATTCAGATGCTCATCAATGCCAAGCTAGGCAAGCATGCATATCAACTTGATCGTCCCCATCTACCTCTTCAGCCTGAATTTGAAGATAATGAGGTTGTGATGTATGACAATGATCCCAACTCAGCTGCAGCAAGAATGGCAGCAGAGGTAGTAGAGGCTGAAGCTGCTAGAAACAGGCCACCTCCAGTTCCACAGCTCAGAACTCAAGCTAAGAAAATGGGATTTCTAGTAAGCACTGTCCAAGGCATGTAGAAGAACATTCAGGAAATCATGCAAAATCAGAAGAGCCTTGAGAGAGTTGTGGAGACTAAATTACACAACATGGATATGAAGGTAACTGAGTTGACCACCACTGTCAGACAACTCCAACATGAAGTTGACTCTATGGAGATTCCATGCTCAGAGGATGAAGACGAGGATGAGTATCCTCCTCCCACTACTACACAGTACAACACCAGTCACCGGTTAGTTGTTGTTCCTGCTCCGGAGACAAGACATACATCTTCAACACAAGCTTCAGCACCAGCTCCAGCTTTAAGCTCCTTCAGTATCAACTCCTCCAGCTCCATGGACGTCAGCAGAAGTCTTCATAGACGTTGTTCTATCGACTCCATCATCAACTGCCCAGAGAGACGAGTAGTTCTACACTTTTGAACTTTTTGGTAACTTGATGCCAAAATGGGGAGAAATGTATAGATCATAGACTTTGTGTGAGAGAGAGCTTTTGACTTTATTTGCTCTCGCTTGGTTTTAGAAACTTAGGTTTTTGGATGACTTTCTCCTATCTATGTGTGTGATCATACGCTTTATCCTGTGTGATGCTACAATATTATCTTTTAGCTATCCATGTGATAATCATTCACTTACCTTGTTGGTGTCATGTGCATTGCTATTCTTTTTACGCACCACCAAGATGTATGTGACATGGAAGAGTAACCCATGATCCTAATCGATTGTGCATTTGCATTCAAATGCAGATTTTAAATACTGCACAAATTTAGGGGGAGCTCTTGCTTTTCACATACTTCTCAAAGCGTCGATGCTAGTCATTGATTATATATTTTGTCGAAGCTTTGATCTATATGTTGTCATCAATTACCAAAAAGGGGGAGACTCAAAGCACAATTGCTCCCTAGACTACTTTTTATAATTGATCACAACATATGCATCATTGGACTAATGTGTTTTCCAAGTATATTTCAAAAAAGTTCAAAAGATGCTATGGCTTAAGGTTTATGTGGATATGCCCCTGGATGCAAGAAAGGAATAATATTGTCTCAAGCTTCAATCTAGAAGGATCTCCATTTTATATTTGTGAGAAATCACTTTTGAGTCCGTAGGAAAGCCAATACTATTAAAAGGGGGTGAGGTACTAAAATGAACTAATTGCTCAAATGCTTAAAGTTAGCCACCAAAACACTCAGTCATTTTTCCCTACATATCCACTCTCTCAAGTTCCACATACACAAATTCGGTGCAATCAACATTGTCACATTGTACCCACCGAGTTTGAACCTAATATAGAACCCTAGCCATTCCCACCAAATCGGTGAAACCGAAACTGCATCGGTGCTACTGAGTTCAGTGTGACCAACATTATGTTGCCAATATACATAAAATCAGAATTTCCGAGTTTGAGTATCGGTGCCACCGAGTTTGGCCATCTGACCGTTAGTCACCTTTTCGGTGCCATCGAGTTCTATATATCGGTCTCACCGAGATTCAAAAGTTCACCACTTTAGTGTTAATCGGCACCACCGAGTTGTCCACTTCGGTGTCACCGAGTTTGCTCTTTTGCGTGTAACAGTTGGATTTTGGCTGCTCCCTATATATACCCCTTCACCCACCTCTCATTCGTGGGAGAAGCACTCAAAACACACACTTCATTTCGAGATCCATTTTCTGAGAGAGAACCACCTACTCATGTGTTGAGACCAAGATATTCCAATCCAATCATTTGAAACTTGATCTCTAGCCTCCCCAAACTGCTTTCCACCAAATCAACCTCTCCTACACATGCATATTCTGTGTGAGAGAGATTTGTGTTGAGGAGACTATTTTAGAAGAACAAGAGCAAGTAGTTCATTGATCTACCCCATCTATTACCTTTTGGAGGGTGTTGCCTCCTAGATTGGTTAGGTGTCGCTTGGGAGCCTCCTATTTCGTGTTGTGGAGTTGAACCAAGATGTTTGTAAGGGCAAGGAGATTGCCTACTTCGTGAAGATCTACCGTGAGTAAGGATAGTCCTCTGTGGACGGAAGCCGTGGTGGGATAGACAAGGCCGCTTCTTTGTGGACCCTCCGTGGACTCTCACAGCCGTTACCCTCTGTGGGTTGAAGTCTCCACTAACATGGACGTACGATAGCGCCAGCTATCGAAACCATGCCAAAAATCGCCGTGCCAACCTTATGCGTTTGATCTCCCTTCCTTACTCCTCTATTTACAGTTGCATGTTTACTTTCCGCTGCAATACTATTAGAACCGCATGTGTAGGGTGTATATCACTTGTCATAACTTCCGTAGTTGCCTCTCAAATAAAATTGGGAAAAGGCAAAAAAATTATCTTGTCAAGTAGTCTAATCACCCCCCTCTAGACATACTTTCGATCCTACAACATTCAAATGCAAATTTAAGATAATGCACAAATTTAGGGGGAGCTCTTGCTTGTCACATACCTCTCAAAGCGTCAATGCTAATAATTAATTATATCTTTTGTTGAAGCTTTGATCTATATGTTGTCATCAATTACCAAAAAGGGGGAGATTCAAAGCACAATTGCTACCTAAGGTGGTTTTGGTAATTAATCACAACATGTGCATCATTGGACTAATGAATTTATCCAAGTACATTTCAGAAAAGTTCAAAGATGCTTTGGCATATAGGATTGCATGGAGATGCCCCTTTGATTCAAGGAAGGAATATGATTGGCTAAAGCTTCAATCAAGAAGACTCTTCATTTTACACTTTGTGAGAAATCACTTTTGAGTCCATAGGAAAACCAATACTATTAAAAGGGGATGAGGTATTATGATGAATTGGTTGCTCGCATGCTTAGGGATAACCACCAAAAATACTCACCACTTTCTCACAAAATATATTTGTCCCAAGCCAAATATGCAAAATCGGTGCCATCAACATTTCCCACTCGGCTATACCGATTTTACACTTAGATAGATCATATGACAAACCACCATATCGGTACAACCAACAATTCCATCGGTGCCACCGAGATTGGGTGACCAACTTTCTGTTGAGATAACTTCAAGTTTCAGAATTTCTGAGTTTGAAGTTGGTCTTAGTGAGTTTGGAAACCAGTCTAGGTCATCGTATCTGTACCATCGAGATTCCTATATCGGTCTCACCTAGAATTCAAAGTTGTCACGTTTAGTGCAACTCGGTACCACCGAGATTAACATTTTGGTGTCATCGAGTTGGGCAATAATGTTGTAACAGTTGGATTTTGGGGGATGCCTATATATACCCCTCCACCTACCCCTCACTTGTAGAGGAAGCACTCAGAACAGACTTACACTTGCTAGATCCATTTTTTCAAGAGAGAGACACCTACTCATGTGTTGAGATCAAGAGATTCTATTCCAACCATTTAAACCTTGATTTCCAGCCTCCCCAAGTTGCTTTCCACAAGATCAATCTCTCCTACCCCTGCCAAATCTGAGAGAGAGTGATTGATTGTTGAGGAGACTATCTTTTGAAGCACAAGAGCAAGGAGTTCATCGTTCTACCACATCTATTACCTTTTGGAGGGTGGTGCTTCCTAGATTGGTTAGGTGTCGCTTGAGAGCCTCCTACTTTGTGTTGTGGAGTTGAACCAAGATGTTTGTAAGGGCAAGGAGATCACCTACTTCGTGAATATTTACCGTGACGAAGGCTAGTCCTATGTGGACGGAAGCCGTGGTGGAATAGACAAGTCCACTTCTTCGTGGACCCCTTGTGGGTGCAGCCCTCCGTGGACTCTCGCATCCGTTACCTTCTGTGGGTTGAGGTCTCCATTAACATGGACGTGTGATAGTGCCACCTATCGGAACCATGCCAAAAATTATTGTGTCAACCTTTGCGTTTCATCTCCCTACCTTACCCTCTACTTTACACTTGCATGTTTTTATTTCCACTGTTATACTCTTAGATATGCATGTGTGATATTTCTCCAACGTATCTACTTTTCCAAACTCTTTTGCCCTTGTTTTGGACTCTAATTTGCATGATTTGAATGGAACTAACTCGGACTGACGCTGTTTTCAGCAGAATTGACTTGGTGTTATTTTTGTGCAAAAATAAAAGTTCTCGGATTAACCTGAAAATTTATGGAGAATATTTTTGGATTTAATAAAAAATACCGGCGAAAGAATCTACCGGGAGGGGCCAACCCTAGGCCGCCTGCATGGCGCCCCCTAGGCTGCGCCCCCTGGGCTTGTGGGGCCCCTGAAGCTCCACCGACCTCGTTTCCACTCCTATATATTCCCATATGTGGAGAAAAAAATCAAGGAGAAGAACTCATCGCGTTTTACGATACGGAGCTGCTGGCACCTCCTGTTCTTCCTCGAGAGGGCAGATGTGGAGTCTAATTTGGGCTCTAGAGAGGGGAAATCGACGCCGTTGTCATCACCAACCATCCTTCATCACCAATTTCATGATGCTCTCCATCGTTCGTGAGTAATTCCATCGTAGGCTTGTTGGACAAGTGATGGGTTGGATGAGATCTATCATGTAATCGAGTTAGTTTTGTTAGGGTTTGATCCCTAGTATCCATTATGTTATGAGATTTATGTTGCTATGACTTTGCTATGCTTAATGCTTGTCACTAGGGCCCGAGTGCCATGATTTCAGATGTGAACCTATTATGTTTTCATGAATGTATACGTGTTCTTGATCCTAACTTGCGAGTTATAGACACCTATTACGAGTTATGATCCGCATCCCCTAGGGTGACAATAACTGGGATTCTTTCCGGTGATTACCCTAGTTTGAGGAGTTCATGTATCCACTTAAAACTAATGCTTTGGTACAGTTCTCTACTCCCTCCGTTCCTAAATATAGGGTGTATAGTTTTTGGCACGGAAATTAAAGAATGCATCTAGAGGGAACATTTAACAAGTGTTGGGTTAGATTACACCTGACTAATTGACATCACAAAATAGAGGAGCTTGCGTAATATGAGGAAATGTAATCAAATCCCTAAAATAAATATCCAAACAAGTGGTGCAATGCAATACACATTATATTTTGGACTTTTTCTTAAAAAACTATACACCTTATATCAAGGAACGGAGGGAGTATTAAAAGGAGGCCTTAATATCCCTTAGTTTCTATTAGGATCCCGCTTCCACGGGAGGGTAGGACAAAAGATGTCATGCACGTTCTTTTCCATAAGCATGTATGACTATATATGGAATACATGACTACATTACATTGATGAATTGGAGCTAGTTCTGTATCACCCTATGTTATGACTGTTGCATGATGAATGCCATCCAACATAATTATCCATCACTGATCCATTGCCTATGAGCTTTCCACTTATTGGTCTTTGCTAAGTTACTATTCTGTTGCTACTGTTACAATCATTACAAAACTGCTACTGTCACGTTTTCCATCGTTACCGTTACTTCCATACTACTTTGCTACTAAATACTTTGCTGCAGATATTAAGTCTTTCAGGTGTGGTTGAATTGACAACTCAGCTGCGAATACTCGAGAATATTCTTTGGCTCCCCTTGTGTCGAATCAATAAATTTGGGTTGAATACTCTACCCTCGAAAACTGTTGCGACCCCCTATACTTGTGGGTTATCAAGACATTTTATGGCGCCGTTGCCGGGAAGCATACCTTTATTCTCTAAGTCACTTGGAATTTATATATCACTATGAAGAATCTGAAAGACGCTAAAACCAAGATCTACCCCTCAACTACGAGGGCAGGTAAGGAAGTGCCATCTAGCTCTGGACTTGATTCACCGTCTGTTATGAGTAAACTTACGACACCACCACCCGTTACTGAATCTGATATGTCGCAAGTAATTGATGATGCTACTTCTACTATGCATGATGCTCATGATGATATTTTGCTTGATACTACCGTTCCACTTACATGCTTATGTTAGTAGACAATTGAAACATAATGCTTACATGCTTGATCGCTTGGGTGAATATATAAGTAGAACTGTTAATGACCTTAGGCTTATTAGTAAACATGTTTCCATGGTAACTACTGAAGTAGAACAGGTACTTAAGGCACAAAATGATTTGCGCAATGAGATGACTAGTAAGAACAATGATCATGGTGTTAGAGTTGTGAATAGAGGTGGTAGAATGACTCAGGAACCTTTGTATCCTAAGGGCCATCCTAAGAGAGTTGAGCAAGATTCTCAGAGAATTAATATTGATGTACCTGGTCCTTCTAATAAAAAGAAAAAGAATGATGATAGGAATTTGCATGCTGCTAGTGAACCTGTTATAGAGTCTCACAAAAACCCAAATGATACCTCTATTTCTGATGCTGAGACACAATCTGGTAATGAACATGAACCTAGTGATAATATTAATGGTGATGTTCATGTTGATACTCAATCTAGTAATGACAATGATGTGGAGATTGAACCTGTTGCTGATCTTGATAACCCACAACATAAGAATAAGAGATATGAGAAAATAGATTTTGTTGCTAGGAAGCATGGTAGAGAAAGAGAACCATGGGTTCAGAAACCCATGCCCTTTCCTCCTAAACCATCCAAAAAGAAGGATGATGAGGATTTTGAGCGCTTTGCTGAAATGTTGAGACCTGTTTTCTTATGTATGCGCTTAACTGATATTCTAAAAATGTCTCCCTATGCTAAGTACATGAAAGATATTGTTATTAATAAAAGAAAGATACCGGAAGCTGAGATACCAGTCTTGCTAATTACACTTGTGAGGGTGGAATACCAAAGAAATTAGGCGACCCCGGAGTACCTACTATACCATGCTCCATTAAAGGAGATTATGTTAAAACTGCTTTATGTGACCTTGGAGTTGGTGTTAGTGTTATGCCGTTCTCTTTATATCGTAGACTTGACTTGAATAAATTGACACCTACTGAAATCTCTCTCGTCAAATGGCTGATAAATAAACTGCTTTACCTATCAGTATTTGGGAGGGCGTGCCTGTTGTGGTTGCAAACGTTACTATCTTAACGGACTTTGTTATTCTTGATATCCCCGAGGACGACAGTTTGTCGATCATCCTTGGTAGACCTTTTTTAATACTGCAGGGGCTATTATTGATTGCAACAAAGGCAACGTCACTTTTCATGTCAATGGTAATGAGCATACGGTAAACTTTCCGAAGAAGCAATCTCAAGTTCATAGCATCAACTCAATTGAAAAAATTCCAACGTTCATTATTGGAGACTTTGAATTCCCTCTTCCTACTGCCAAGAAGAAATATGATATACTTATTGTTGGGGACATGCATATCCCCATTAAGGTAACCTAGTGTTATTCGAAAAGTTCTCTCGTTCCATGTCATTCGAAAAAAGTTTGTCAATAATACTTGATCAACCTTATTGATGGATTCTTGTTTGACGGGCATGAGATGGATGAATTTAGAAAGCACAACCTTGTGTACCTAACTTTTTATTGTGTGTTCTTTAGTTTCATTTTAGTAAAAAATTTATTATTTCTCTGTTTTCCGTTTGACCCATGCAACAGAAAAATATCCTGAAAAACAAAAGTTCTCAAAACTCCGTGAAAATTCAGTATGATTTTTTCTGGAATATTTAAGAATTTCTGGTACTAAGAACACATCAGGGGGCTGCACCATTGGGCCACATGCGTGCAGGGCACGACCATCCCCGTGGGCGCCCCCTGGCTTGTGGGTCCCATGTGGGACCCCTTCACTTATTCTAGTACCCATACACTCCTTATTCCTCCAGAAAAAAATCCCGCCATTGCTCAAACCTGTGTTTTCGCTCATCTTGCTGCCATTTTTGATCTGCTTGCTCAAAGCTTCATTTGGAAAACTATTTTAGGGGATTGATCATCGGTATGTCACTCCTCCAATGGTCTAATTAGTTTTTTCTAGTGCTTTATATATTGCAAAATCTTGCTGCTGTGGTGACCTTGTTCTTGAGCTTGCATGTCAAATTTGTAGGGTCCCAAGTAGTTTTGATGCATGATATAGCTTCTAGGCACTTATGGGAGTAGTTGCTATAAGTTTTGATTGAGTTCGTTCATTATTATGTGGAGTTACGAAAAATTTAAGATTATTTTTAAGAAAACAATTTTTTTTTAAGGAAAATATACCAAGGTGGTTCCTCGAGCAAGAAGTGTTGGGGAACGTTGCGTGGGAAACAAAAAATTTCCTACGCACACGCAATACCTATCCATGGTGATGATCATCTACGAGAGGGGAGAGTTAATCTACATACCCTTGTAGATCGCTAAGCCAAAGTGCATATAACGTGGTTGATATAGTGGAACATCTTCGCGATTCAAATCGCAGCTTGTCCCGCGATCTCATCACGATCCGTCCAGCAATCACATCACGATCCATCCGGATCTAGTGCCGAACGGACGACACCTCCACATTCAGCACACATACAACTCGATGATGATCACCGCCTTCTTGATCCAGCAAGAGGGGCGGAGAGGTAGATGAGTTCTCCAACACGGTGGCGTGGGGGTGGTGGTGAAATAATCCAGCACGGCTTCACCTAAGCATCGCCGAATTAGACTAGAGGAGAAACAGATCTGGAGGGAGAGAGAGGCAGTCGTGTCTGATTTCTGTGTATACAAAACCCCTCAATACCTCTAGCATATAGGAGGAGGGAGGGAGGAAGTTGCGCCCTCGGGTTTGCCTCTTTGGGTTGGCCTAAGTGGGGGGGGGGGAGAGGAGGAGTCCTCCTCCAATCCTAGTAGGATCACGATTCCTTCCTTCCCACTTGGAAACTCTTTCCACCTTATTCCTCCACTCCTGTCGCATGGGCCCTTAGGGGAGGCTTCGCCCAGCCCACTAGGGGCTGGTCTACCTCCTCTCATAGCCAATGAAGCCTTTGGGTCGTCATAACCCTCCCGATGGTCCCCCGGTACCCGCCCGGCACTCCCGCTACACAACCGATGAGCCCAAAACTTTTCCGGTGACCAAAATAGGACTTCTTATATATCAATCTTTACCTCCGGGCTATTCCGGAGGTCCTCGTGACGTCCAGGATCTCATCCAGGACCCCGAACAACCTTCGGTCACCAACACCTATAACTCAACTATACCGAAATGTCACCGAACCTTAAGTGTGCAGACCCTGCGGGTTCGAGAACTATGTAGACATGACCTGAAACATTTTCCGGTCAATAACCAATAGCGGGACATGGATGCCCATATAGTCTCCTACATATTCTACGAAGATCTCTAACGCTTGAACCTCTATGTCAACGATTTAGTTAATCCCGTATGCTGTTCCCTTTGTCCTTCGGTATGTTACTTGCCCGAGATTCGATCGTCGGCATCTCCATACCTAGTTCCATCTCGTTACCGGAAAGTCTCTTTACTCGTTCTATAATACAAGATCCAGTGACTAACTCCTTAGTCACATTGCTTGCAAGGCTTGTTGTGTTGTTGTATTACCAAGTGGGCCCCGAGATACCTCTGCGTCACATGGAGTGACAAATCCGAGTCTTGATCCATGCCAACCCAACAGACACCTTCGAAGATACCTGTAGAGGACCTTTATTGTCACCCAGTTACGTTGCGACGTTTGATACACACAAGGTATTCCTCTAGTGTCCGGGAGTTGCATGATCTCATGGTCATAGGAACAAATACATTGACATGCAAAAAATAGTAGCAATAAACTGACACGGTCATATGCTACGTTCATAGTTTGGGTCTTGTCCATCACATCATTCTCCTAATTATGTGATCCCGTTATCAAGTGACAACGCTTGTCTATGGCCAGGAAACCTTGACCATCTTTGATCAATGAGCTAGTCAACTAGAGGCTCACTAGGGACAGTGTGTTGTCTATGTATCCACACATGTATTTGAGTTTCCAATCAATACAATTCTAGAATGGATAATAAACGATTATCATGAACAAGGAAATATAATAATAACCAATTTATTATTGCCTCTAGGGTATATTTCCAACAGTCCCCCACTTGCACTAGAGTCAATAATCTAGTTCACATCACTATGTGATTGTAATGAATCTAACACCCATACAGTTATGGGGTTTGATCATATCTTGCTTGTGAGAGAGGTTTTTAGTCGACGGGTCTGAATCTTTCAGATCCATGTGTGCTTTAAAAATCTCTATGTTATCCTATATATGCTGCTACTACGCGCCATTTGGAACTATTCCAAATGTTTGCTCCACTATACGAATCCGGTTTACTACTCAGAGTTATCCGGATTAGTGTTAAAGCTTGCATCAACGTAACCCTTTACGATGAACTCTTTAATCACATCCATAATCGATAAAAAAACATTAGTCCACTTGTTACTAAGGATAACTTTGACCGCTGTTTAGTGATTCAATCCTGGATCACTCTTTGTACCCCTTGACAGACTCATGGAAGGGCACACATTAGGTGCGGTACACAACATGGCATACTTTAGAGCCTACGACTAAGGCATAGGGGACGACCTTCGTCCTTTCTCTTTCTTCTGTCGTGGTTGGGACTTGAGTCTTAATCAATACTCACACCTTATAACACAACCAATAACTCTTTCTTTGACTGATCTATTTTGAAGTCCTTCAAAACCTTGTCACGGTATGCATTCATTTAAAAGTTCTCTTAAGAGTTTTGATCTATCTCTATAGATCTTGAAGCTCAATGTTCAAGTAGCTCTATCTAGGGTTTCCTTCGAAAAACTCCTGTCAAACAACCCCTTTTTCTTTCGAGAAATTATACATTATTTCCAATCAACAATATGTCAATCACATATTCTAATCATAAATTTTATAGTACTCCCAGTCACTTCTTTGGAAATACAAGTTTCTCATAAACTCTGTATAAAACCAAAAACTTTGATCATCTCATCAAAGCGTATATTATAACTCTGAGATGCTTGCTCCAGTCCATAGAAGGACCGCTGGAACTTACATACTTGTTAGCATCCTTAGGATCGACAAAACCTTCTGGTTGTATCACATACAACCTTTCCTCAAGGAAACCGTCAAGGAAACAATGTTTTGACATCCTATATGCAAGATTTCATAAACAATGCAGCAACTGCTAACATAATTCCAACAGACTTTTAGCATCGCTACGAGTGAGAAAGTCTCATCATAGTCAAGTCTCTGAACTGGTCGGAAACATCTTTGCGACAAGTCGAGCTTTCTTAATGGTGACTTTTCACCATCATCGTTTGTCTTCCTTTTAAAGATCCATCTGTACTTAACCATCTTACGACCATCAAGTAGTTCTTCCAAAGTCTACACTTTGTTTTCATACATGGACACTCTCTCGGATTTCATGGCCTCCAACCATTTGTCAGAATCCAGTCCCACCATCGCTTCTGCATAGTTTGTAGGTTCATTTTTGTCCAACAACATGACCTCCAAGACAGGGTTACCGTACCAGTCTGGAGCAGTACGTGACCTTGTCAACCTACTAGCTTTTTAGTAACTTGATCCGAAGCTTCATGATCACTATCATAAACTTCCACTTCAATTGGTGTAGACGCTACAGGAACAACTTCCTGTGCCCTACTACACACTGGTTGAAGCGACGGTTCAATAACCCCATCAAGTTTGCACCATCCTCCCTGAAAGTGCGTTATATCGACTAGAGGGGGGGGGGTGAATAGGAGATTTTAGAATTTCATCACTGAGGAAATTCCTTTTGAGAAATTCCTCACTGATAAATAACTTGCAGCGGAAACAGCAAAGGATCAGGGGTGCAAAGTATCACCACAACAGTTTTCTAGATGAGGAATATGGAAAACAGTTTGCACAGTACGCAGGCACAGATTAAGCAGGTGAGGATTAACTCGCGTGAAGAATTTGAGGTTGAGGAGATTCAGAGAAAGTCTTCAGGAAATTCTTCAAACAGAGACAATGAAAATCTTCAACATACAATATTGAGGAATTGAAAGAGTTGAAGAAATAGAACCCTCATCATAGTGAAGATAGTGGTTGATTACCCAGTTCCAACTGTTGTGACAGTTGTACGTCTGGTTTGGAGTGGCTTGGTATTGAAACCAAAAGACACATAGTCCCGGGGCACACAGTCCCTACCGTATTCTCCTTGAGCTAAGGACACACAGTCCTCACCCAACACTCGTGGTAAGTCTTCAGGGCAGACTTCCAAACCCTCGCAAACTTGGTCACCCAGCGATCCAAAATTGACTGCTGCATTGCTCTAGACCATGACGCCTGACCGTCTGTAGGATGCACAATCCTCAAAGGTAAAAGGCTTCAGTTCCACATAGGAACAAATTCTTCAGTGATGCTCATTCACTTGGTTTTTGGTTTGCAGTTTGGTGTTTGGGGTATTTCCTCACTCATGATTTACTCTCAAAGACTATGAGGAATTTGGGTTGCTCTAAATGACAAATGTCAGTTTCTCGCAGAGCAGCCAACCAGCTAATGGTTGTGGGGGTGGCTATTTATAGCCTGGGAGCATCCCGACATGATTTGACATTAATGCCCTTAGATATTATGACCATTGGTGTGGATAAGATTGATGATGTGGCGCGAATTGCGGTAACGATTGGGACCCTCAACTGTGAGAGTCCTCATGTCTCTCATATTCCTCACTTGATGCTTTTGTAGGATTAGGCTTGGGTTGATCATTATGAGGAAATTCATTCCATAGTGTTACCTCGACCCCTTTTAACAGTACGGCGGCTCCTGAGTTTCAGTGTCATCCCATGAATAATATGCTTCTGGTTCGCGAAACTGGCCATCAAGGGGCCGACTTCCTTCATCGATGACAGATTTTCCTTTTCCTTGAACAAGCTCAAAAGTCTTCTTGTTGACTCTGATAGGAGGCAGATATCCAATGTGATTGTTGAAATCAACATGATAGTTGATTCCCGACCTTCGTCTGATGAATCTCATGATCCATGGAGCATAAATCTTCAAGTTGATTGGTATGCCATGGATGATGTTGAAGAGGATATTCTTCATGATGCCTACGACATCTTCTTCATCATCATGCCCTTCGATTGGAGCGATGACACTACACAGGATCCTGTAGATAGTGCTTGGTTCATACTTCAAGTCTTGAACCGGAAAGGTCGTTCTTGGAGGTTCATCCTTGGCCAAAGGCTTCATGAGGACTTCCATCAGCTTGTTGGGCAATTCCCGTTCATCATACTATCCCTGATTGCACCGTTGCGACAATGGTGAACATCTCCATGTTGATCATATTAACTATATGATTCATGCTCGACCTTTCGGTCTCTTGTGTTCTGAGGCCATGTCTGTACATGCTAGACTCGTGAAGTTTAACCCAAGTGTTCCGCGTGTGCAACTATTTTGCACCCATTGTATGTGAACATTGAGTCTATCACACCCGATCATCACGTGGTGTCTCGAACTGATGAACTGTCGCAACGGTGCAGTCAGGGAGAACACAATTTTATCTTGAAATTTTAGTGAGGGATCACTTGAAAATGCTACTGTCGTCCTAAGAAAAATAAGGTGCATAAAAGGATTAACATCACATGCAAATCATAAGTGACATGATATGGCTGTGAACTTGTGCTTCTTGATCTCCATCATCAAAGCACCGGCATGATCTCCATCATCACCGGCGCCACACCATGATCACCATCATTATGATCTCCATAATTGTGCTTCCATCTAGGTTGTCGTGCTAACTATGTTGTTACTACTAAAGCTACTACTAGCGATAAAGCAAAGCATCACCAAGTGCAAAATAATTAAAGACAACCCTATGGCTCCTGCCGGTTGCTGTAGCATCGACGTGCAAGTCGAAATTTACTATTACAACATGATCATCTAATACATCCAATATATCATATCATGTCTTTGGCCATATCACATCACATGCATACCCTGCAAAAATAAGTTAGACGTCCTCTAATTTGTTGTTGCATGTTTTACGTGTCTGCTATGGGTATCTAGTATGATCACATCTTACTTATGCAAAACCACAACGGTGATATGCAAGTTGCTATTTAACCTTCTCCAAGGACAGCCTCGGTCAAATCCGATTCAACTAAAGTTGAAGAAATAGGCACCGGCCAGGCATCTTTATGCAACAAGTTGCATGTTAGTCGATGAAACCGGTCTCTCGTAAGCGTGCGAGTAATGTTGGTCCGGGCCGCTTCAATCCAACAATACCTCCAAATCAAGAAAAGACTAAGGAGGGCAGCAAACTGAACATCAATGCCCACAAACTCTTTTGTGTTCTACTCGAGATATCATATACGCATGAACCTAGCTCATTATGCCACTATTGGGGAACGTTGCATGGGAAACAAAAATTTTCCTACGCACACACAATACCTATCCATGGTGATGATCATCTACGAGAGGGGAGAGTGAGTCTACATACCCTTGTAGATTGCTAAGCGGAAGCGTATATAATGCGGTTGATGTAGTGGAACATCTTTGCGATTCAAATTGCAGCCCCGTCCCGCGACCTCATCATAATCCGTCTCGCGATCCCATCATGATCCATCTCGATCTAGTGTCGAACGGACGGCACCTCTGCGTTCAGCACACGTACAGCTCGATGACGATCACTGCCTTCTTCATCCAGCAAGAGGGGCGGAGAGGTAGATGAGTTCTCCCGCACGGTGGCATGGTGGTGGTGGTGAACTAATGAAGCAGGGCTTTGCCTAAGCACCGCCGAATTAGACTAGAGGAGAAACAGATCTACATGGAGAAACAGATCTGTGTGTACATAAACCCTCAATACCTCTAGTATATATAGGAGGAGGGAGGGAGGAGGCTGCTCCCTAGGGTTTGCCCCTTTGGGTAGGCCTAAGTGGGGAGGAGAGGAGGAGTCCAACTCCAATCCTAGTGGGATTATGATTCATTCCTTCCCACTTGGAAACTCTTTCCACCTTTGGCCTCTTTTCCTTATTCCTCCACTCCAGCCGCATGGGCCCCTAGGCGAGGCTTCGGCCAGCCCACTAGGGGATGGTCTACCTCCTCACACAGCCCATGAAGCCTTTGGGTCGACACACTCCTCCCGGTGGTCCCCCGGTACCCTCCCACCACTCCCGGTACATTACAAACGATCCCAAAACTTTTTTGGTGACCAAAACAGGACTTCCTATATATCAATATTTACCTCCGGACCATTTCGGAGCTCCTCGTGACATCCAGGATCACATCCGAGACTCTGAACAACCTTAGGTCACCAACACCTATAACTCAACTATACCGAAATGTCACCGAACCTTAAGTGTGCAGACCCTGCAGGTTCGAGAACTATGTAGACATGACCTGAGACATTCTCCGGTTAATAACCAATAGCGGGACCTGGATGCCCATATTGGCTCCTACATATTCTCTATGTTGGAAATATGCCCTAGAGGCAATAATAAAATAGTTATTTTTATATTTGCTGTTTCAAGATAATCGTTTATTATCCATGCTATAATTGTATCAAATGGAAACATAAATCCATGTGCGGATATATAGACAAAACAACGTCCCTAGTGATCCTCTAGTTGACTAGCTTGTTGGTAAAGGATGGTTAAAGTTTCCTAGCCATAGACAAGTGTTGTCACTTGATGACTAGATCACATCATTAGGAGAATGATGTGATGGACAAAACCCAAACTATAAACGTAGCATATGATCGTGTCATTTTGTTGCTACTGTTTTCTACATGTCAAGTATACATTCCTATGACCATGAGATCATGTAACTCAGTGACACCAGAGGAATGTCTTGTTTGTATCAAATTTTGCATGTTTCTGGGTGACTATAAAGGTACTCTACAGGAATCCCCGAAGGTGTCCGTTGAGTTAGCATGGATCAAAACTGGGATTTGTCACTTCGTGTGAAAGAGAGGTATCTCGGGGCCCACTCGGTAATACAACATCACAAACAAGCCTTGCAAGAAATGTGACTAAATATTTAGTCACGGGATCTTGTATTACAAAACGAGTAAAGAGACTTGCCGGTAACAAGATTGAAATAGGTATGGAGATACCGGCGATCGAATCTCGGGCAAGTAACATATCGAAGGACAAAGGGAATGATATATGGGATTATGTGAATCCTTGACATAGAGGTTCAACCGATGAGATCTTTGTAGAATATGTAGGATCCAATA
This sequence comes from Hordeum vulgare subsp. vulgare, assembly GCF_904849725.1. Lineage (NCBI taxonomy): Eukaryota > Viridiplantae > Streptophyta > Magnoliopsida > Poales > Poaceae > Hordeum > Hordeum vulgare. The sequence continues at coordinate 216,687,763 of NC_058520.1, read as the reverse complement.
TGGACGTATAGATCCCACTATTGGATATTGACCGGAGAGTGTCTCAGTCATGTCTACATAGTTCTCGAACCCGCAGGGTGTGCACACTTAAGGATTGCTGACGTTTTAGGTATAGTTGAATTACTGATGTTGGTAACCAAATGTTATTTGGAGTCCTGGATGAGATCCCGGACGTCACGAGTGTCTCCGAAATGGTCCAGAAACGAAGATTGATATATAGGATTGTTTCATTTGGCTTCCGGAAAGATTTCGGGCATTACCGATAAAGTACCGGGAGTGACGAATGGGTTCCGGAGTTTTACCGGGAGGGGCCACCCACCTGGGAGAGAACAAAATAGGCTAATGGGTGGCGCACCAGCCCTTAGTGGGTTGGTGAAGCCAGCCCAATAATGCTATTTCGGCCAAGGCAATAATAAAGAAGGAAAAAAATAGAAGGAGGTGGACAAGATAGGATGTAGTCCTCCACCAAACCAAATTGGAAGAGGACTCCTCCCTCCCTGCCTCAGCCGAAGGCTCCTCCTTGGATTAGGAGGCAATCCACCCACCCCTTGGTTCCTTCTATATATAGTGGAGGGTTTTAGGATTTTTGCACCTCAAGCCTTTGTGCAGCCCTCTCTCTCTGCACTGCTTCGTGGCACCTCGTAGCTAGATCGGTAGGGCACGACGAAGCCCTGCTCGAGTAGCTCCACCATCATCACCGCCACGCTGTCGTGCTGCCGGACAATTCAGCTACCTCTTCGTTTCTCTTGCTGGATCAAGAAGGCGGTGATCATCATCGAGCTGTACGTGTGCTGAACGTGGAGGTGTCGTCCGTTCGGTGCTAGATCTGGACGAATCGTAGGACATCGACGATTTGGATCGCGAAGACGTTCCACTACATCAACCGCGTTTCTTAATGCTTCCTACTTAGCGATCTACAAGGGTATGTGGATACGATCTCCCTCTCGTAGGTGATTATCACCATAATAGGTCTTCGCGTGCATAGGAATTTTTTTGTTTCCCATGCAACGTTCCCCAACAGTGGCATCATGAGCTAGGTTCATGCGTAGATGATATCTCGAGTAGAACACAAAAGAGTTTGTGGGCGTTTATGTTCAATTTGCTGCCCTCCTTAGCCTTTTCTTGATTCAGCGGTATTGTTGGATTAAAGCAGCCCGGACCAACTTTACTCATACGTTTACAAGAGACGAGTTTCATTGATTGACATGCAACTTGTTGCATAAAGATAACTGGCGGGTGTCTATTTCTTCAACTTTAGTTGAATCGGATTTGACCGAGGCGGTCCCTGGAGAAGGTTAAATAGCAATTTGCATATCACCTTTGTGGCTTTGTGTAAGTAAGATGCGATCATACTACATACCCATAGCAGCCATGTAAAACATGCAACAACAAATTAAAGGACGTCTAACTTGTTTTTGCAGGGTATGCTTGTGATGTGATATGGCCAAAGACATGATATGCTATATTGGATGCATGAGATGATCATGTTGTAATAGTTAAATATCGACTTGCACGTCGATGCTACGGCAACCGACAGGAGACATAGTTTTCTTTTAAATTTATTCTGCGCTTGCACATGCTCTTGCTATATCGCTAGGTAGTGGATTTAGTAGTAACAACATAGATAGCATGACAACCTCGATGGCAGCACAATGATGGAGATCATGATGATGGTGATCATGGTGTGGCGCCGGTGATGATGGAGATCATGCTGGTGCTTTGGTGATGGGGATCAAGAAGCACAAGTTCATGACCATATCATGTCACTTATAATTTGCATGTGATGTTAATCCTTTTATGCACCTTATTTTTCTTAGAACGAGGTATCACTATAAGGTGATCTCTCACTAATATTTCAAGATAAAATTGTGTTCTCCCCGACTGTGCACCGTTGCAATAGTTCATCGTTTCGAGACACCACGTGATGATCGGGTGTGATAGACTCAACATTCACATACAACGGGTGCAAAACAGTCGCAAACGCGGAACACTCAGGTTAAACTTGACGAGCCTAGCATGTACATATATGGCCTTGGAACACAAGAGACCGAAAGGTCGAGCATGAATCATATAGTAAATATGATCAACATGGAGATGTTCACCACTGTAACTATACTCAACTCACGTGATGATCAGACTTGACTTAGTGAATTTGGATCACGCGACACTCGAATGACTAGAGGGATGTCTATTTGAGTGGGAGTTTATTAGTAATATGATTAGCTAAACTCAATTGTATTGAACATAGTCTAAGTAATCTTTGCAAAATTTTATATTGTAGATCAATGGCTTGCGCAGTAGCAACCTTGAATTTTAATACGTTCCTAGAGAAAGCTAAGCTGAAAGATGATGGAAGCAACTTTGTTGACTGGGCTCTAAATCTGAGGCTTATCCTCGAAGCTGCCCAAAAGCAATATGTGCTTGATGCTGCGCTAGGTGATGCACCACCCGCTACGGAAAACCAAGATGTTTTGAACTCTTGCCAAGCGCGTAAGGATGACTGGTCACTAGTTCAATGTACAGTTTTGTTTGGCTTAGAACCGGGACTTCAAAGACGTTTTGAATGTCATGGATCTAGAGTTATGAGACCTTCGATAAGTTTGATGCTTGCAAAATGGAGGAGAATTCGTCTGTCGGTGAACATGTGCTCAGAATGTGTGGGTACTCTAACTGTCTAGCTGAGCTAGGGATTGAACTCGCGCAAAAAGCTATCACTAACAAAATTCTTCAGTTACTGCCACATAGCTATAAGAGCTTCATGTTGAACTATAACATGCAAGGGATGAATAAGTCACCCAACGAGTTATTTGCGATGCTGAAAGTTGCTGAGTCAAAAATCCAGAAAGAACATCAAGCGTTGATGGTAAATAAGACCACTAGTTTCAACAAAAACATCAAAGGCAAGTAGGGTAACTCCAAGAAGAGTGGCAAAGCTATTGCCCCTCCAACGAAGAAACCCAAGGATGGACCTAAGCCGGAAATTGAGTGTTGTTGTTGCAAGGGGACTGGTCATTGGAAGCACAACTGCCCTAAGTATCTGGCCGATAAGAAGGCGGCCAACGCCAAACAAGGTATATTTGATATACATGTTATTGATGTGTACCTCACCAGCTCCCGTAGTAGTGCCTCGGTATTTGATACCGGTTCTGTTGCTCACATTCGCAACTCAAAACAGGAACTGCGGAATAAACAAAGGCTGGTGAAGGATGAGGTGACGATGCACGTGGGAAATGGTTCCAAGGTTCATGCGATCTCCGTCGGCTACCCTCACTTCAGTTACCATCGGGATTAGTGATGAACTTAAATAATTGTTATTTAGTGCCTGCGTTGAGCATGAACATTATATCTGGATCTTGTTTATTGCGAGACGATTACTCATTTAAGCCAGAGAATAATGGTTGTTCTATTTATATGAGTAATATCTTTTATGGTCATGCACCCAGTGTGAGGGGTTTGTTCATATTGAACCTCGATAGTGATGTCACTCATGTCCATAGCATTGAGACCAAAAGATGTAGAGTTAACAATGATAGCGCCAAGTTATTGTGGCACTGCCTCTTAGGTCATATTGGTGTAAAGCGCATGAAGAAACTCCATGCTGATGGACTTTTGGAGTCACTTGATTTTGAATCACTTGACACATGCAAACCATGTCTCATGGGCAAGATGACTAAGACTTCATTCTCTGGAACAATGGAGCGTGCAAGTGACTTGTTGGAGATCATACATACTGATGTGTGCGGACCAATGAGCATAGAGGCTCGTGGCGGATATCGTTATTTTCTCACCTTCACTAACGATTTGAGTAGGTTTGGCTATATCTACTTGATGAAGGACAAGTCTGAAACATTTGAAAAGTTCAAACAATTTAAGAGTGAAGGTGAAAATCATCGTAGGAAGAAGATCAAGTTCCTACGATCTGACCGAGGAGGTAAATATCTGAGTTACGAGTTTGGTGCTCACTTAAGACAATGTGGAATTGTTTCACAATTGACACCGCCTGGAACGCCACAGCGTAATGGTGTGTCCGAACGTCGTAATCATACTTTATTGGATATGGTGCGTTCTATGATGTCTCTTACCGATTTGCCATTATCATTTTGGGGCTATGGATTGGAGACACCTGCATTCACTTTAAATAGGACACCATCAAAATCCGTTGAGACGACACCATATGAGTTATGGTATGGCAAGAAGCCAAGTTGTCATTTCTGAACGTTTGGGGATGTGATGCTTATGTCAAAACGCTTCAGCCTGAAAAGCTAGAACCCAAAGTAGAAAAGTGTGTCTTCATAGGTTACCCAAAAGAGACAGTTGTGTATACCTTCTATCTCAAATCCGAGGGCAAAGTGTTTGTGGCTAAGAACGAAGCTTTTCTTGAGAAAGAGTTTCTCTCAAAAGAATTGATTGGGAGGAAAATAGAACTTCCTGAGGTTTCGGAACCTCTGCTTCAACAAGATGGTGGCGTAGGGCAGAAAGAAATTTCGGTTGAGGCAACACCGATTGAAGAGGAAGCTAATGATGGTGATCATGAAGCTTCAGATCAGGTTACTGTCGAACCTCGCAGATCAACAAGAGCACGTACCGCTCCTGAGTGGTATGGGAATCCTGTCTTGTCAATCATGTTGTTGGACAACAATGAACCTGCGAATTATGGAGAAGCAATGGTGGGTCCAGATTCCAACAGATGGTTAGAAGCGATGAAATCCGAGATAGGATCTATGTATGAAAACAAAGTATGGACTTTGGAAGTATTACCTGAAGGTCGAAAGGCTATTCAGAACAAATGGATCTTTAAGAAGAAGATGGACACAGACGGTAATGTGACCGTTTATAAAGCTCGACTTGTGGCAAAGGGTTTTTCACAAGTTCAAGGAGTTGACTACGGTGAGACATTCTCACCCGTAGCGATGCTTAAGTCCGTCCGAATCATGTTAGCAATAGCTGCATTTTTCGATTATGAAATCTGGCAGATGGATGTCAAAACAGCGTTCCTTAACGGGTTTCTTAATGAAGAGTTGTATATGATGCAACCCAAAGGTTTTGTCGATCCAGAGAATGCTGACAAAGTGTGCATGCTCCAACGATCCATTTATGGACTGGTGCAAGCATCTCAGAGTTGGAATCAACGCTTTGATGAGGTGATCAAGGCGTTCGGGTTTATACAAGTTTTTGGAGAAGCTTGTATTTACAAGAAAGTGAGTGGGAGCTCTATAGCGTTTCTAATATTGTATGTGGATGACATATTGCTGATTGGAAACAATGTAGAGTTTTTGGAAAGCGTAAAGGATTACTTGGATAAAAGTTTTTCGATGAAGGACCTAGGAGAAGCTTCTTACATATTGGGCGTAAAGATCTATAGAGATAGGTCAAGGCACCTAATAGGTCTTTCACAAAGCACATACCTTGATAAAGTTTTGAAGAAGTTCAACATGGAACAATCCAAGAAGGGGTTCTTGCCTCTATTACAAGGTATAGAGTTGAGTAAGACTCAATGTCTAGTAGCCGCAGAAGATAGATAAAAGATGAGTGTCGTCCCCTATGCTTCAGCCATAGGGTCTATCATGTATGCAATGGTGTGCACAAGACCGGATGTCAGCCTGGCCATAAGTATGGAAGGCAGGTTTCAAATTGATCCAGGAGTGGAACACAGGGCGGCGGTCAAGAATATTCTGAAGTACCTGAAAAGGACTAAGGAAATGTTTCTCGTTTATGTAGGTGACGAAGAGCTAGTCGTAAAGGGTTACATCGATGCAATCTTTGACACTGATCCGGATGACTCTAAGTCTCAAACCGGATGCGTATTTATTCTTATCGTGGGTGCGGTAAGGTGGTAGAGTTCCAAGCAAAGCATCGTAGCTGATTCTACATGTGAAGCAGAGTACATAGCTGCCTCAGAGGTGGCTAAGGAGGGTGTCTGGATGAAGCAGTTCATGTCAGATCTTGGAGTAGTGCCAAGTTGTCGGGACCCCGATCCTAAGCCATAGGAATCCAGCCTGTAACACATCGCATCCCTTTGCGGTCTCACGCACGGTTAACTCCACGGCTGTAGCCTTACCTTAGCCGGGACCGTTTGCGTCTTTTGACTCACGTATGCAATAGTGTTGCTAGCATTCCAATGTCAAAGAACCCGGATCGACATGTCTAGTCATAAACCAAAGTGGCAGTACCGCACAAGGACAGACATACATGACCCAACAAGGCAGGTGTCGGTCATCAGCGATCGTAGACGAGTCGTAGCAAGCTACAAGGACTCCATTACGTCGCGTGACATTTCCCCGAAGGGGACAAACACAGCAGCTAAGAAGTACACATGCCGGTCAACCAATGTGTCCGGAACAGTAGCGAACTACCAAGGCTCGTTGGATCACAAAGGGGCATTTCCTTGTAAGGAGTGCTACTAAAGTTCACGACTAGGTAATCGAACCCCATACATATCAAGTAGGACACACGTACGCATGGCATACCGATATGTATAGATACATCGATGGCATCACAACATAACCATAAACATACAAGCTTTATTCAAGAGGCTCGGAAGAGCCACACATATAATATTACACATTAAGGGTCTCACGACCCATAATAGCAGTCATTCAGTTACAAGCCAGCGGAAGAGTTTAAACTGTCTGAGTACAGACAGGGCAACTAGAAGGCACATGGCCTGACTATACTACAGACCCAGCGTAGGGCCAGATCGTAGCTGGGACACCAGCTACTCATCGTCGTCGATGTCTACGAAGAACCCTCCATTAGGGTCATTAGCAACCTCTGCAACATTTATTAACAAACATGAGTATGAAGGTACTCAGCAAGACTTTAGGATGAATAACTACTCATGCAAGGTATCAAGAAGGTATTGTGGGGTTTCATGCGGGAAGCCAGCATTTGACTCGTGGCTAGACAACTTGCATTTTTAAATACTTTTGACAACTTGATTTCTCGCACACGAGTCCACTAACACCACAACAATACACTATCGTGGAATCATTTCGTCTCCATACGGAAATGCCGTCCACGACACTCACGCTTATCTTGCGTGAGATGCTGCACAGCCAGTCATCAGCGTCGAGGGGATCGACGGAATGATGAAACTTTGGAGGATTCAGCTTCACAAAGTCATTGAGGGACACTGCAACATTCCTAGGCTGTCGAGCCGTATTCTTCTCAAAACGCTCTAGCAGTCGGTTGGTCTCCCTTTTGTTTCTTTCTGCCTCAAGCATCACTTCCACCAGAGAAAGCGGGTGAGGCAGGTCTTCCTGCGACGCTTGACTACCCTCACCTTGCTCATGAGCAGGGGCACGGTTCAACCTGGTGAACACCATCCTGACAAACAAACTCATAGCTTAGACCAATATCATATCAATACTAGCTAGGGATTAAGAATGTACTGAACACACGGAATGCGGAAATGAATATCCGAACAGCATGGTAACAAGCAACTGCTATATATACACCATGGTTCATACACACCCTTACATAGTTCAGTACAACCTTAACCGAAGAGCAAACTACTGAAATTATGAAACTACTCATCAGAGGCTTACAAGCTTCCTATACATTATTTATCTAGGCCTCCGGAATTCATTTCACCTCACCGGCATACTTCACAAGTCACGCAGGACTGTGAACGTACGGCTACTACCATACTATCCTTCCGCTCATAGCTCAGGCATCTGCATAGAACATCTCATAGAGATTACCTCCATAATCTGGAAGCTCAACCTGCGGATCAGGAAACACTCTAGCCTGAGATCCCTCGGATCCATAAGGACACGGATGTGGCCTTGGTCCCCTGACTGGTGGTAGGAGGGGTCCCCGAAGAGGTGTGACTCCTCCTATAGCTGGCCAGTCAACGTGGGCCGGAAGATTGGTCCTAACAGGGTTCAGCATCTCCATCTCTCCATACCCTGTCTGGACTACCGGTGCCAGCTGCGTCAAAGCCGTCCACAGACGGGCACGGGTAGCATAAAGCTCCATGCGGAGAGCACGAGCATCCCTGTCTCTGTTCTCTAGCATCTCAATAGTGGACTGCAGTAGTGGATCCTCCATAGAAGAATCAAAATAGACTCCGCTAAGGTATCCCTCTTCACCAGGCTGAGAGGCCGGAACATAGCAGAACTCTGAATTCTGCAGCAGTGCATGTCTCGCTCTCATAATGGTCAGCATTGAGTAGGCAGCATCCTGTACTGCCATGTCAACAGTGACCCCCAACCCATAGGACCAATGGATTGGCTTCTCTGCTCCTGGGTAGTCTGGAAATACCCTAACAGTGCAGATGTACTGGCTCTGGTTGAAGTCTCGGTACTGTTCCTCTACTGTGTACTCGGGGTACCAGCGGTAACCGCACACCGATATCACCCTGACCAGCATGGCCGTATGACCTGGGACATCAATGCACCTGGTCAGACGTACCACCTGACGAGAAGGACGACCAGGCATCTGTAAATAGAGAGTAATGCAAAAGCATTAGAGCTCCGAATAAAAAATTGGGCAGCATAACGGTTGTAAATGCTCAAAAACAAATTTTGAGACAACCCAAAATGGAATAGCGTAACCACTCAACTATCAAGTTCAACTCTCTGATCATCAAACCTACTTCCTTTTCCTAGGAATGACAGAAACCACATATCTCTTGACCCGTAGTCCTATAATCTACCGATCAGAACACGAGCCTAGAAGAAGATGAGTAACCTAGTCCTTAATTCCCGCAGCAAAGAAGAGGATGACCAGAGTAGAATAACTTGAGAAGAGAACACGAGTCTTACGTTCCCTTCCACAAACAATTCCCTTATATATAACTAAAGCAATTCTAGACTCAACTTCGACCAGTTTGGCTTAGTAATCCTACAGTCAGTCAGGCTCTGACACCAACGCTGTCCGGACCCCGATCCTAAGCCATAGGAATCCAGCCTGTAACACATCGCATCCCTTTGCGGTCTCACGTACGGTTAACTCCACGGCTACAGCCTTACCTTAGCCGGGACCGTTTGCGTCTTTTGACTCACGTATGCAATAGTGTTGCTAGCATTCCAATGTCAAAGAACCCGGATCGACATGTCTAGTCATAAACCAAAGTGGCAGTACCGCACAAGGACAGGCATACATGACCCAACAAAGCAGGTGTCGGTCATCAGCGATCGTAGACGAGTCGTAGCAAGCTACAAGGACTCCATTACGTCGCGTGACATTTCCCCGAAGGGGACAGACAGAGCAGCTAAGAAGGACACATGCCGGTCAACCAATGTGTCCGGAACAGTAGCGAACTACCAAGGCTCGTTGGATCACAAAGGGGCATTTCCTTGTAAGGAGTGCTACTAAAGTTCACGACTAGGTAATCGAACCCCATACATATCAAGTAGGACACACGTACGCATGGCATACCGATATGTATAGATACATCGATGGCATCACAACATAACCATAAACATACAAGATTTATTCAAGAGGCTCGGAAGAGCCACACATATAATATTACACATTAAGGGTCTCACGACCCATAATAGCAGTCATTCAATTACAAGCCAGCGGAAGAGTTTAAACTGTCTGAGTACAGACATGGCAACTAGAAGGCACATGGCCTGACTATACTACAGACCCAGCGTAGGGCCAGATCGTAGCTGGGACACCAGCTACTCATCGTCGTCGATGTCTACGAAGAACCCTCCATTAGGGTCATTAGCAAACTCTGCAACATTTATTAACAAACATGAGTACGAAGGTACTCAGCAAGACTTTAGGATGACTAACTACTCATGCAAGGTATCAAGAAGGTATTGTGGGGTTTCATGCGGGAAGCCAGCATTTGATTCGTGGCTAGACAACTTGCATTTTTAAATAATTTTGACAACTTGATTTCTCGCACACAAGTCCACTAACACCACAACAATACACTATCGTGGAATCATTCCGTCTCCATACGGAAATGCCGTCCACGACACTCACGCTTATCTTGGCAATTTTACGAGTAGCCATTTAAGTTATCTATGAACAACATATGTCTCCAAGTAGTCCATATCCGCGGACGCGGCTATTCGAATAGATCATAACCCTGCAGGGGTGTACTTCGTCACACACGCTCTCGCCACTTATCGCCATGTGCACGTCATGCACCTCGGCAACCTTCAAGCGGAAGCCCAGCGAGGGAGTCGGCCACGATCGTTAACCGCGCTAGTACCTAGTCCAGGTTTATCGCCTATCTGAGAGTAACCCGTACGGAAGTCCGGCCGAGGTTTCCGCCGCGGCCTCAAACGATGTGCGCAGGGTTCCCAAGCCCACCATCCGGGTGCCACTTGGTACACCGTGCCACTGCCTACCGCATCACGGCCCACCTCTCAGGTCAGCACCATGCACGGCCTCCAGCATTACTATAAACACCAGAGACTACTTGCAACTCCTGGACCGAGTACTACGCGATTAATAGGCCGAGCGGGGTTATATTTCAGGGCCCAGCATGTGGTAGTATCTAGTCTTGGATTACATACACGGAACTCAGTTCCTAAGGACGGTTGCAATGAAACAACCCGCCATGTACTCCTACACAGCCTTTCACCGGTACCTTTACCAAATCAGGTTCAACACACAACCTTTACTTACCGAACACATTCTCACAATTCTATTCATCTCCCAGATGACAGACCATACACAACTCTAAGCATAGCATGCATAGCAGGATAAGGCACATCATAGCTCAGGCAACTACCAGGTATGCTAGGTTGCAAGGTTCGGCTATTTACTGTGACAAGGTTAGGTCATGCAAAGGAAGTGGGTTCACCTAACGTGGAAAAAGCAGTGGTAGCATTTGATCCTAATGCAATAAATAAGTGCAAGAGCAAGAACATGGGAATTATCGGGACGATCAAAAGGGTTTCTTGCCTTGTTGCTCAGAGGAGGGACGATATCCGTCAGTCGGATATTCGGCGGAATCCGGGGGTGCGGAGCCTACCGAAATGAATGGCAACATTCAATAACAATCATATGCAATCAAAATGATGCATGACCATGGCATGAGAATGCAAGGTGATATATTATTCTAATCAACATGTGTTAGGTTTGAAGTTGATTTGAATCACATTCAAAATCAATTCAAACGAGGTATTCTCGAATACCGATTTAATTGATTCGACCTGATGCTCATATCAACTTGATGTTGACATGCATGAGATGTCATGTTAGGGTACTGATTTGTAATTAGGACAGTGTGTGATCATGGCATTCATAATGAAATTTGAATATTTTCCAACTTCCATTTAAAAAGTAATTATAAGAATTGAATTATTCCTTATTCTACATGTTAGGGTTCTGTAACTTTTTCAAACATGCTTGAAAATAGCATATTCAGAATCCTTGAATTTTTTTGATGCTTTTTCATATCTAAATTATTTTCATTGGAGTTACACATTAATTTCTATGATTTTTACAAGTTTTAGCAATTTCTTGGAATTATTTCTATACTGGAAATTCTCTTTATTGCATCAGCCTGACGTCAGCAGGTCAGCCGACCTGTTCAGGTCAAACCTGACAGGGGGGACCCACTGGTCAGCCTCTCTGGGATTAATCCCGCGCTGACCAGTCCCTTAACTACGTTGACTTGGCCTTGGGCCCATTGTCAGCGAGTGTTTAAGCCCCTAAGCTGCTAGGTTAACTTGGCCACGTCGGCCCCCACCGGAGTATGGCCGGCGGCGACCACGGGCGCGGCGGAGGGCTTGCCGGAGAGAGCTAGACAGCGCATCGGCCGTCGGTTTTGGGCGCAGAAAGGAGCTACGGGTAGCTGGTGCAACCCCGCATCTAGCGGGGGCATCAGGGGACGCTAGGGTCGTCGGGAGAGGCGCCGGCGACGAGCCGAAGCGGCGGCCGAAGCTCGGCCTCCCGTGGTTGATGGCTCTAGGGCACGGGGAGGACAGCTGATGGGCTCATCACACTCCTGGAGGATCCAGGAGCTCGATCCCTAGCTCGAGCGCGTGGAACAGACACCACAACGACGGCGACGACATGACCGGCGGGGAGGAGCTCTCGGGCCTTGGTGGGGAACGGGGCTACGGTGCACGGAAGAGCGTGGGGCGAGAGGGGAAATGATGATGAGGTCACGGCAGTTCTGATGGTGTTGTTGTAGGGCTCGGGTTGTGCGTCGAAGGGAGCGAATCGACGGAAGAGGTCCGGCGGCCGGAGGTTGAAGACGACGGTGCCGTGGGCGTTGCAGGGCTCGGGGTGGCTTTGGCTTCTGCAGGGAGGACCAGACCGACGAGGCGGAGCTAACGGCATGCTCAGCAAGAGGATCCTATGGCTAGGGGCACGAGCAGCTAGAGCTTTGCTCGGCTCCAATGGCGGCAGAAGGGGAAGGAGAGATCTGGGAGGAGGGAGAGAGCTGACGCTGGGAATGGATAGAGGAGGCCTCGGGGAGCTTATCCCCGCCGTCTGCGTGGCTCGGGCAAGGAGGAGGTGGCCAGGGGACGTGGCCACGCTCGCCGGCGCGTCAGCACGCAGCTGCTTCTCCTCCTGGCAGGAGGAAGAAGACAGCCGTGCCCCTGGTGGGCTGGGACTCCTCGGGCGACAGGTAAGGTTTTTCTTCCTCTTATTTCTTTTCTGTTTTGTTCTGTTTTGCTATTTATTTCAGCTCAATGGGTTGTAAAACTATTTTAAACACACCTGGATATTTGATATAATATTCCCAACCATTTCCAAAGTTTTCAACAATTTTGAAAATTTAAAGTTTCTGATTTCAAATTTAAAACTTGAAACCAGTAGCTTTTTGCATTTATTTAAAATGCTTAAAGTGTCAAGAAAATAGTTTTCTCCAATGCTCATTTACTTTCATGATTTATCAGAAAGTTTGAACATTTCTTGAGGCCATTTTGGGTTCATTGATTTTAACTACTTTGAGATTTCCTTTATTTAAAGTAGTGGCTAGGGTTTTGAGTTTTTCCTTTGCCACTTTCTTGTTCTTGTTGGAGAATTAATAGATGCAAATGCAAAGAAGACATGAGCACAAGACTAACTTGCTTAAGGTGTCAGGGATGTGACACAAGTGCACTGGACCCAATCAATCTGTTTTGTGACAACACTGGTGCCATTGCTTTAGCCAAGGAACCAAGGTTTAACAAGAGGAAGAGACACATAAAGCGACGCAAATGCGTACGATCAAACTCAAGGACTCACGGGAAGATATCACAACACAACTTGAGACACAAATAAAACATACAAGTTCCATATTACAAGCCAGGGGCCTCGAGGGCTAGAATACAGAAGCTCGATAAACACACGAGTCAGCGAAAGCAACAATATCTGAGTGCAAACATTAAACATGGGGTGCCTTAGAGAAGGCTACCACAAAATATACACGATCAAACGAGGCGAGGCCTCCTGCCTGGGAACCTCCTAACTACTCCTGGTCTTCAGCGGCCTCCATGTAGTAGTAGGCACCACTGGGGTAGCAGACGTTGGCAGGAAACTCCATCTCCCGGGCTCCATCATCTAGTCGCAGCAATGGATCAAGGGGACAAAGGGGGAGCAAAGCAACGGTGAGTACTCATCCAAACTACTCGCAAGACTTACATCAGAACTATGCTAAGTATGCGACATTATCAAAGAAGGGGGTTTATGTGGACTAACTGCAGCAATGCAAGAATAGAGAGAGAAGGCCTAGTCCTATCGAAGACTAGTATCTTCACGGGTCTTGCAGCAATAGACGAGAGTAGAACAGGTAACACAATTAATAGTCATATTGTTGCAGCAATATTAATATGAGGACACACCCAGAGATCCTCCCTCGACTCCGTGCGAGGAAGCAATCCCGGGGCAACTAATTCCAGTTAAGTAACAGTTGTAGTTGTATAAGATCACGACAAAACTCCAAGTCGTCATGTAACCGTGGACACACCTATTTTAATAGATAAGTTCTTCCCTGCAGGGGTGCACAACATATTCCCCGTCATGCTCGATAACACTCTGGCCGGACACACTTTTCTGGGTCATGCCCGGCCTCGGAATATCGACACGTCGCAGCCCCTCCTAAGCTCAACAGAGAGGCAACCCGCCAGTCTAACTCCTAAGCACAAAGGGGTCATCGGCCCACTTGCCCTCTGCGCTCCTGCATGATGCGTGGGCGGCCCATGTCAGTCCTACCACCCCTTAATCACAAGCGCGATGCATCTCGGGACCACTCGGGCACGCGCCGCTCCATTGCTAATGTCTGAAGAGCTTCGGTTGATATCGCGACGTCGAGTACCCATAATTCTTCCCACGCAGACCGTTAGTGCGTAATAAGGCCTTCCGACCAACCCAGATCAAATACCCAAATCCATTATCATTTTAATTAAGTCATCGACACAAACACGCGGGAATCCACCCACCTAACATATATTCATCAAAGATCCCAGTATCATGGTCAAGTAACTGTGTGGTTGTAACATCAGGGGGATCCGAGGCATCACCCTCATTGGATCCCGAATGATGTAACCGTCAAGGTGGACTTAGAGGGATGACCCTCGAGGGTCCCACACTTGAGGGGTTGCACGACAGAGACATCGTCGGGAGTGGTGAAGGAGGAATCACCCTCGATAACCACGACCGACTAGCTACACTACAGAGGTATCATCCTGAGTACTTCGCGAGGTGTCACCCTCGGTTCTCGATAGTAGCTCTGTAGCACCACACAACTAAGGGGGGGGGGTGTAAGTGTTGTGTCCGGTCTGGCTTGTCGATCAGGGATCGAGACTTGATGACTAAGTGGGGGCAACTGGACTAAGGGGTGAGAGGGGACGACTGCTCCACCTATACTAAGCAGTTTAAAGGTGCGATACTGAAACTAGCAGTTCATCAAAAACACGCTATGCATGAGATATAGGAGCTAACTACAACAGTAGAAAAATTCTAATGCAAGCAAGAGGGAGAAAGAATAGGCGATATAGGAATGATCAAGGGGGTTTGCTTGCCTTGTTGCTCTGCAGCAAGGGGCTGGTCGTCGGGAGGGTAGATGTATCTGGCAGCAACTTTAGCCTGGGGTTCTACCGACAAGAAGAGGGGGGAGAAACAATAAATAACAGCAACAGGTGCAACACTAAGCATGCCATGGCAATATGGAGGCTAGGCATGAACTAACACAGTAACATCCATCATAGACGGGCCGGGAAAATATCAGATGATATTTCCCGGGTCTTTGGCTACTACCGGGAGATGAAAAACGATGGAAAAGTTCCACGTTTGCTATGCTAGGGACGCGTGACAAAGGAATGGACCGCGTATCCGCGTTCGTCTCGTTCTGCTGATCAACTTTCATGTTGAAAATATTTTCGTCTCAGCTACGGTTTATTTTATATTAATTTTTAACGTTATATTAATATTTAGGATTTAAAAACAGATTTAATTATTTATTAAACGCTATTATGACATCAGCATGATGTCATGCGTACATCAGCAGTTGACTGGTCGAACTGACCAGTGGGTCCCATATGTCATAGACTCCATTTTTAATTAGGTTAATTTTTAATTAATCAGATTAATTCAATGGGGGACCCACGTGTCATACTGTAATAGGATAATTTAACTATCCTAATTAACAGATTATCTATTTTTATCTATTTAATTAATTAAATAATACATCTAATTATTTATTTATTTTTCATGAATAAAAACATATATTTTTAATATTTTTATGTTTTTAGGGGGACCCCACTTGTCATTTGGTGGGAGTGGTGGGGCCCTAGCATCATTGGGACAACGAGCCCACACATACGCTACACGCACACACATCCATACCACTAATTTCATAAATACCACATATACACATATTCGATATACATACACACATATTTCATATATATATCCATACATTTTATTTTTATTTTCTTTTCTTCTTTTCCATACACGCATTTACACTACACATAGGGGCTAATCCCCTCTGTTAACAGGGAGGAACCGACATGCACAACCAGTGGCTCGCCGGAGTAGGGGGAGGAAGAGAAGGTGGGATGAGCCCGAATGGGCTCACAACGCGTTGCCGGGAAGAGGGGCAGCGAGGCTCGATGGAGCTGGCATGGAGGATGACTAGGAGGTCGGTGCAGTCCGGCGAGGAGGAGCTCCCGGTGATGCCGATGGGGAGATGCCCTGGGGCGAGGCACCGCGGCGCTGCCGGCGCGGCAATAGTGCGGATCAGGCGAGGGGGAAGGGAGCCGGAGGAAGGCCGAGGACGGATGGCCCCGGTGCAGATTCGGCGAGGGGGCGGTGTGGTGGCGCGAGGGTGGGGGCTTGATACGCCTCCGTCGTATGTACTTTTCCAAACTCTTTTGCCCTTGTTTTGGACTCTAATTTGCATGATTTGAATGGAACTAACTCGGACTAACGCTCTTTTCAGTAGAATTGCCATGGTGTTGTTTTGGCGCAGAAATAAAAGTTCTCGGAATGACATGAAAAATTACGGAGAATTTTTCTGGAATATATAAAAAATACTGGCACAAGAATCAACCGGAGGGGTGGAGCTGTGAGCCCACAAGCTCACCAGGCGCGGCCCCCCTGGACGCGCCTAGCAGGCTTGTGGGGCCCACAAAACTCCACCGCCTCCAATCTCAGCTCTATTTAGTCCGTCTCGCCCGGGAAAAAAATATCAAGGAGAAGAGTTCATCGCGTTTTACGATACGGAGGCGCCGCCACCTCATGTTCTTCATCTGGAGGGCAGATCTGGAGTCCGTTCTGGGCTCCGGAGAGGGTAGATCGTCGCCATCGTCATCACCAACCTTCCTTCATCGCCAATTCCATGATGCTCTTCACTTTTCATGAGTAGTCTCATCGTAGGCTTGCTGGACGGTGATGGGTTGGATGAGATCTATCATGTAATCGAGTTAGTTTTGACGGGGATTGTTCCCTAGTATCCACTATGTTCTGAGATTGATGTTGCTACTACTTTGCCATGCTTAATGCTTGTCACTAGGGCCCGAGTGCCATGATTTCAGATCTGAACCTATTATGTTGTCGCCAATATATGTGTGTTCTTGATCCTATCTTGTAAGTTGTAGTCACCTACTATGTGTTATGACCCGGCAACCCCGGAGTGACAATAGCCGGAACCACTCCCGGAGATGACCATAGTATGAGGAGTTCTTGTATTCACCAAGTGTTAATGCGTTGGTCCGGTTCTTTATTAAAAGGAGAACCTTAATATCCCGTAGTTTCCATTAAGACCCCGCTGCCACGGGAGGGATGGACAATAGATGTCATGCAAGATCTTTTCCCTAAGCACGTATGACTACATACGGAATACATGCCTACATTAGATTCATGAACTGGAGCAAGTTACATATCTCTCCGTGTTATAACTGTTGCAGGATGAATAATATCTGGCATAGTCATCCATCACTGCTCCAATGCCTATGAGTCTTCTACTACTGGTCCTTGCTACGTTACTTTGCTGCTACTGCTGTCACTGCTGCTACTGTTACTCTGTTGCTACTGCTGTTACTTTGCTGCTACTGGTTACTATTGCTACTGCTGCTATCATACTACCTTGCTACTAATACTTTGCTGCAGATACTAAATCTTTCAGGTGTGGTTGAATTGACAACTCAGCTGCTAATACTTGAGAATATTCTTTGGCTTCCCCTTGAGTCGAATCAATAAATTTGGGTTGAATACTCTACCCTCGAAAACTATTGCGATCCCCTATACTTGTGGGTTATCAGGGCTCGACCGACGCGGGGCTTCGACCGTGGGGCGGCGACGAGGCGGTCGGGGCGTAGCGGCGGTTGCCGGCGTCCGGTGGTCTGGCGAGGAGGGGCCCCGGTGCAAGGCCCTAGCAAGGCGGGGATCTCGACCGGTCCCAGTCGAAGGAGGAGCGTGGACGAGGGAGGGAGCCGAGGTGGTGGCTCCGCAGGGCGTGGGCGCCGGTGGTTGGGGGAGGGGCGAGCTGAGAGGCGCTAGGGAATGGGCTCGGGGCGATCTGGGGAGACGAGGGAGGAGGCGCGCCCCAAGGAGAGAGGCACGCGTGAGATGGGGGAGGAGGGGCTAGTGAGGGGGTTCGGGCTGAGCGAGGGCATGGGGGTGACGAGGGAGCGAGGCTCCCTCGTGGCTGGCGGCGGGGTGGGGGTAAGTGGGGCTATGGGGGGGCGCTTGGTTACGGTTCCCAGGGGGATCTTATACCCCGTGGTGGTGTTGGCCTAGTTGGGGATGGGTCGACTGGGCCGGGGAGTCTCTTTCTTTTTCTTTTTTTGTTTTATTTCTATTTTATTGTTATTATTTTTAGTTGTTGTTTCCGCAAATGTACAACCCCAAATCAAGTTTTGTAAAACATGTGACTTAGCCCAATAATTACAGTGAAATATCTACCATTGTTAGAAATTGGTTTGGTAAATAAATGATTGCACTATAATTTTTTTTAACTCACTAACCATTAAATGGTGTTGTTCGGTTACTATATCACACTGTTAGAGTCACTTAACTAATACCATAAATGTTGATTATAATTTTAGGTTTGCGTCTGGATTATTTGTTATTTAATGAACATTTTACCCCAGTGTTTGAGCAACTTAATATTTCAAATGCATTTGAATTTCAATTTGAAGTTGGAATTTTAAAGGAGATATGATCCCAATGATGATTAAGCATTGTTAATCATGGTGACTTGGCATTATCAGGTGAGATTACTGTAGCTAACCACATAGTTCACTGTAGCAAAAGCCTAGGATGTCACAATTCTCCCCTACTAATAAGAATTATCGTCCCAAGAATTAAGAGGTAGAAGGAAAGAGCTCGGGGTATTCATCACGAAGATGATCCCTGCGTTCCCAAGTGGCTTGATCTTCAGAATGATTTGACCACTGCACTTTAAGGAACTTGGTGACTATGCGACGAGTCTGACGTTCAGCCTGATCGAGAATGCAGACCGGATGCTCTTTATAAGAGAGGTCTTGTTGCAGCTCAAGCATATCATGATCCACCGCTCGAATGGGATCCTTGAAGCAGCGGCGGAGCTGAGACGCATGGAAGACATCGTGAACCCGAGAAAGGTTTGCTGACAGTTCCAATTGATAAGCCCCTTTTCCACGCCTTTCGAGAATAGTGAAAGGACCAATATAGCGAGGAGCTAACTTTCCCTGGATCCGGAAATGGTGTGCACTTCTCATTGGTGTGACACGAAGATAATCCTTTTCGCCAGGTTGATAGACCATATCTTGATGATGACGGTCATACTGACTCTTCTCACGAGACTGAGCAGCCTTCAGATTCTCATGAATAATGTGGACTTGATCTTCAGCATGTTGGATAATATCCGGACCGAAGAGTGATAGGTCCATTGAACGGTGGCTCTGGAATCTCATACGAAGCCAAGTGCAAAGGATACCTTGGAGTCAAAGATGTACAGGAGAGTCAGGTTTCAATCCTATGGAACTTTGGGTTATGGGTCCACCGTGTGGACCAAGAGTAGGCCGAGCGATGACATCTTGTACGGTATTGGTAGCAAGACATGTCAGAGGATAACCTGCCAGTTATGTTGTCAACAACATCGGTACCAAGGGCGGGGGACGAATAGAACCATCTCTTGCTCGCTGAAACGAGGCAGACCAATAGGCAAGACTCTCATCCACCGGCGGCTACCGGAATGTTATCCACAATAGTAACATGGTCTTACTGACAGAGTTGTACACCGAGGTTTCTACCTAAGCAGGGGGTTAACACTTCTTAGATAAGTTATACTGCAAGAAAAGTCAACAGACCAATGGGAAGGAAAATGTGTTCATACACACACGTATTAAAATATACCATTCCCAAAGAAAAATAGGGTATGGTATACGTGGTAGGTCATCAAGTACCTAATCATCTTGATAAAAGGGCAAGAATAATCATGATGTTTACCCATACCATACGGGTTGGATAATCGATGAGGAACAATTTAGTATTGCGCTTCCAATGTTCCTGTTGAAATTTGAAGTACCACATCCGTGCTTTGGGGTAGCATCGACATGGTTAACAGATAAAGGTCGGACTTTGGGTATAAAAAAAGTATTCATCAAGAACAACTTATAAAATAAGTCATACAGATTCCGCATGGTAGAATGGCTAACCTTACGTATGGAAGAATTTATAACAATAGGTCCTTCGGCCCAGTGTGCCAGACAAGACATCATCGTACGAGGTTACATAAAGATCAGAATTATAATTATTGGTAAATGTCCCAACAATCATATCTGCCCGAGTTTCAGATCTGTTTGGTGTCGAGATACCTCAGGCTCAGGATGTGTGAGAAGAAAAGATGATGTTGCAAGATTCTAAGGGTATGAACTACACAAGCAATCCTTGGATCACGAGTTGGATTGTAAGACACATGAACACCATGTCGAGAAATTTGTGGCCACATAGAATTCTTAAAACACAATGCAACCGAGTTCTGTTTTGAGAATCATCATCGAGGATATCAAGGCTCTTGTGCAAGCCTCGATTAGCTCTTATGACGGAACTTAATTTCCTTGATCAAATCAGTCAGTGGCTTGGGTCCTAAGAGAAGTTATATGAAGTGAAGATAACATATCTTCAAAACATATAACACTTCGCACATGCGTGAATGATTTGGGATGACCCTAGAGGAAGCAAAACAAAACTCACACATATTCACGGCAGCAAGAATGCACGTGAACCTTGGGAAAACATTACTTCTACCAAACACATTCTTCATGAGCTAGGCACAAGGATAATGCTTTTAAGAGCTTCATCGTGGAGCATGGAGAACATGAGGGTGTGTCTGATGGGCTCAACAACAATCCCTCAAGATTTTGACAGGGATGAATTTAATTTTTTTTTATAATATCAAGGAGACAAAATTTGTCAAGTCAAATGGTATAATGTCGTATGCTCGAGGGAACAACAACAATTAGACACTGGTCGAATGGTGCGCTCGGAAATACAGACTGAGTAGCACAACCAATACTAAAATGATAAGTCAACACCCAACACACCAAGAATGAAACAACCAGTTGTTAACCTCAAGGTAATAGGGTTGCCAGAAGTATTGGGATCACACATCAGAGTTCACTTGTTGGTATTCCTGTTTGAAATAACACGGGACCAAGAAACGAATGGTGATGGCGAGAAGCATCACCATATTAATAATTATTAAGGGGTGCATCAATCCTCACGACATTCTTGACATAAAAGATGGTAATACTCCAAAGTAGAAGGTGACATAAGCTGAATTAGCAAGGAACTCAAAGTACAACACAAAATATGATCAAGTTTGTGTTGGAGGGAAGGCAAAAAAGGTTGTTGATGAAAACACAAATCATCGAGGGGCAAGGATGGCATTTCTCATCATGCATTCAATTGATACCCTGCAAGAGCTCGGGAAGCTGATGATGATCACGACACATTTGTCGAGAAGCTTCACGAAGATGTAATCGTTCAACGACGATATCAAGCAAGGGAATGATGAAGCAAGAGGTTGTCGGAATCACAGATAAGACTGCTAGCTCAGAATCAAAATTTCCTTTTAAGACAACCAACATGATGTTGAAAGATCGATGTAAGCTTATCGTACAGTTGAAAATGTGTTCCGAGGATGAAGGACAGAGATAGCATGGTCAAGCTCTAGTATGAGGAAGATGATGTAGCCTAATATCTTGGAAAGACATGAGCGAGTACAAACTCGTAAGCAAAGAAGATTACTAAGAGTTGTTGAACCGTAATGCATACTTGATTCAGTTATCGGTATCCCTGAGTGTCCAATAACTCAAAACACGGGGAAAACTGGAATAGATGAAAATATCATAGTTGATGAGGAGCTCACAAGAAGTTATATAGCTCCGTGATATCCTCGGGATACGAGGGATAATACTCGGAGGTAGATCGGAATAGAGGTTAGACAAATGTATTGATCTTAAGAAGAAAAGTACTTTAACTCATCTGAGAATGAAATCAAGGTAGGACAACATGGTCGGAACCACGATTGCAAAGGACAAGATCAAAGATACTAGATTAAACCACATAATGAATGATTATTGATACGAGAAGCTTCTATGGTAAGATAAACGTTGTTTCCATGGGCATGAACACAAAGTTCAAGGACGACTCTATTGGAAATATGCCCTAGAGGCAATAATAAATTAGTTATTATTATATTTCCTTGTTCATAATAATCGTTTATTATCCATGCTAGAATTGTATTGATTGGAAACTCAAATACATGTGTGGATACATAAACAACACACTTTCCCTAGTGAGCCTCTAGTTGACTAGTTCATTGATCAAAGATGGTCAAGGTTTCCTAGCCATAGGCAAGTGTTGTCACTTGATAACGGGATCACATCATTAGGAGAATCATGTGATGGACAAGACCCAAACTATGAACATAGCATATTGACCGTGTCGTTTTATTGCTATTGTTTTCTGCGTGTCAAGTATTTGTTCCTATGACCATGAGATCATATAACTCACTCGCACCGGAGTTATACCTTGTGTGCATCAAACGTCGCAATGTAACTGGGTGACTATAAAGGTGCTCTACAGGTATCTCCGAAGGTGTCCGTTGTGTTAGTATGGATCAAGACTGGGATTTGTCACTCCGTGTGACGGAGAGGTATCTCGGGGCCCACTCGGTAATACAACATCACACAAAAGCCTTGAAAGCAATGTGACTAAGTGTAATTCACGGGATCTTGTATTACGGAACGAGTAAAGAGACTTGCTGGTAACGAGATTGAAATAGGTATGCGGATACCGACGATCGAATCTCGGGCAAGTAACATACCGAAGGACAAAGGGAATGACATACGGGATTATATGAATTCTTGACACCGAGGTTCAACCGATAAGATCTTCGGAGAATATGTAGGATCCAATATGGGCATCAAGGTCCCTCTATTGGATATTGACCGAGGAGTACCTCGGGGCATGTCTACATAGTTCTGGAACCCGCAGGGTCTGCACACTTAAGGTTCGGCGATGTTTTAGTATAGTTGAGTTATATGCGTGGTTACGGAATGTTGTTTGGAGTCTCGGATGATATCACGGACGTCACGAGGGTTTCCGCAATGCTCTGGAGACGAAGATTGATATATAGGGTGACTTCATTTGGTTACCGGAAAGTTTTCGGGCATTACCGAGAATGTACCAGGAGTGACTAATGGGTTCCAGAAGTTCTCCGGGAGTGGGGCAACCCTCCCGGGGGAAGCCCAAAGGACTTATGGGTGGTGCACCAGCCCTTAGTGGGCTGGTGGGAAATGCCAATAAGGCCTATGCGCCATAAGAGGAAAACCAAAGAAAGAAAAAAAAGATAAGGTGGGAAGGAAGAGAAGGACTCCACTTTCCAATCCTATTTTGAGTAGGATTGGAGTAGGACTCCTCCTCTCCTCTTGGCCGGCGCCCCCTTGGGGACTTGGTCCTCAAGGCAGCCTCCTCCCCCTCCCTCCTATATATAGTGGTGATTTAGGGCTGATTTGAGACAACTTTTGCCACATGCAACTCAGATCTAGACACCATAGTTTTACCTCTAGATCATATTTCTGTGGAGCTCGGGCGGAGCCCTACAGGAGTAGATCCTTCACCACCACCGGAGCCCCGTCACGCTGCCAGAGAACTCATATGCTTCTCCATCTTGCTTGCTGGATCAAGAAGGCCGAGATCATCGTCGAGCTGTACGTGTGCTGAACGCGGAGGTGCCGTCCGTTCGGAACTAGATCGGAACGGATCATGAAGACGGATCGCAAGACGGTTCATGCAACGGAGGATGACACGGTTCATGGGACGGATCACGGGACGGTTCGTGGGACGGATCGCGGGACGGTTCATGGGACGGTTCGCGGGGCGGATCGAGGGACGTGAGGACGTTCCACTATATCAACCGCGTTTCTTAACGCTTCCTACTGTGCGATCTACAAGGGTACGTAGATCCAAATCTCCTCTCATTGATGGACATCACCATGCTAGGTCTTCGTGCGCGTAGGAAATTTTTTGTTTCCCATGCGACGTTCCCCAACAGTGGCATCATGAGCTAGGTTCATGCGTAGATGTTATCTCGAGTAGAACACAAAGGGTTTTGTGGACGGTGATGTTCGATTTGCTGCCCTCCTTAGTTTTTCTCGATTCAGTGATATTGTTGGATTGAAGCAGCCCGGACTAATATTATTCGTATGCTTACGAAAGACTGGTTTCATCGATTGATATGCAACGTCGTTGCAAAAAGATGACTGATGGGTGTCGGTTTCTTCAACTTTAGTCGAATTGGTTTTGACCGAGGCGGTCCTTGGAGAGGTTAAATAGAAATTTTCAAATCTCCATTGTGGTTTTTGCGTAAGTAAGATGCGATCATACTAAATACCCATAGCAGCCACGTAAAACATGCAACAACAAATTAGAGGACGTCTAACTTGTTTTTGCAGGGTATGCTTGTGATATGATATGGCCAATGACGTGATGTGATATATTGGATGTATGAGATGATCATGTTGTAATAGTTAATATCGACTTGCACGTCGATGGTACAACAACAGGCAGGAGCCATAGGGTTGTCTTTAAACTAACGTTTGTGTTGGCAGATGCATTTACTATATTGCTAGGACGTAGCTTTAGTAGTAATAGCATAAGTAGCACGACAACCTCGATGGCGACACGTTGATGGAGATCATGATGATGGAGATCATGGTGTGGCGCCAGTGACAAGAAGATCGTGCCAGTGCTTTGGTGATGGAGATCAAGAAGCACAAGATGATGGCCGTATCATGTCACTTATGAATTGCATGTGATGTTAATCCTTTTATGCACCTTATTTTTCTTAGAACGACGGTATAATTATTAGGTGATATCTCACTAAAATTTCATGACGAAATTGTGTTCTCCCCGACTGTGCACCGTTGCGACAGTTCTTCATTTTGAGACACCACGTGATGATCGGGTGTGATAGACTCAACGTTCACATACAACGGGTGCAAAACAGTTGCACACGTGGAACACTCGGGTTAAACTTGACGAGCCTAGCATGTGCAGACATGGCCTCGGAACACAAGAGACCGGAAGGTCAAGCATGAATCGTATAGTTGATATGATTAGCATAGAGATGTTTACCACTGAAACTATTCTCGACTCACGTGATGATCAGACTTGAGATAGTGGATTTGGATCATGTACCACTCAAATGACTAGAGAGATGTACCTTTTGAGTGGGAGTTCTTAAGTAATATGATTAATTGAACTAATTATCATGAACATAGTTTAATGGTGTTTGCAAATTACGATGTAGCTTGCGCTATAGCTCTACTGTTTTTATATGTTCCTAGAGAAAATTTAGTTGAAAGTTGATAGTAGCAACTTTGCGGTCTGAGTCCGTAAAACTGAGGATAGTCCTCATTGCTGCGCAGAAGGCTTATGTCCTTAATGCACCACTTGGAGCGCTACACCTCGAGCGTCGTTTGTGGATGTTGCGAACATCTGACATACACATTTTTGAATAGTTCAGTGCGTAATACTTAATGGCTTAGAAGCAAGGCGCCAAAGACATTTTGGAATGTCGTGGAACATAAGAGATGTTCTAAGAGATGAAATTGAGATTTCATGCTTGTGCCCTTGTTGAGAGGTAAGAGACCTCCGACAAGATTCTTTGCCTAGAAAGTAAAGGAGAAAAGCTCAAATCGTTGAGCATGTTCTCAGATTGTCTGAGTACAACAATCACTTGAATCAAGTGGGAGTTAATCTTCCAGATGAGATAGTGATGGTTCTCCAAAGTCACTACCACTAAACTGCTAGAGCTTCGTGATGAACTACAACATATCAAGGATAGATATGATGATCCTTAAGTGATTCACAATGTTTGACACTACGAAAGTAGAAATCAATAAGGATCATCAATTGTTGATGGTTAGTAAAACCACTAGTTTCAAGAAGGGCAAGGGCTAGAAGGGATACTTCATCAAACGGCAAACCAGTTGCTGCTCTAGTGAAGAAACCCAAGATTGAACCCAAACCCGAGACTAAGTGCTTCTATTATGAGGGGAATAGTCACTGAGCGGGAGCTACCCTAGATACTTGGTAGATAAGAAGGCTGGCAAAGTCGACAGAAGTATATTTGATATACATGATATTGATATGTGCTTTACTGGTACTCCTAGTAGCATGAGGGTATTGGATACCGGTCCGGTTTCTAAGTGATTAGTAACTTGAAATGAAAGCTGCGGTATAAACGGAGACTAGCTAAAGGCGAGGTGACGATATGTGTTGGAAGTGTTTCCAAGGTTGATGTGATCAAACATCGCACGCTCCCTCTATCATCGGGATTGGTGGTAAACCTAAATAATTGTTATTTGGTTTTTATGTTGAGCATGAACATGATTGGATCGTGTTTATTGCAATACGATTATTCATTTAAAGAGAATAATAGTTATTCTATTTGCTTGAATAATTACCCTCAATGGTTTATTGAATCTCGGTCGTAGTGTTACACATGTTCATAATATTTGTGCCAAAAGATACAACGTAGTAATGATAGTGCCACTTGAGTCATGTTGGTATAAAATGCATGAAGAAGCTCCATGCTGATGGATCTTTGTACTCACTCATTTTCGAAACGTTTGAGACATGCAGTTGGATTGTTTGGACTCACTTGATTTTGAATCACTTGAGACATGCAAATCATGTCACTTGAGACATGCAAATCATGCCACATGAAACAAGAGAGTAACTTGTTTGGAGTAATGCATTTTTGATGTGTTCAAGTCCAATGAGTACTAAGGCACGCAGTGGATACTGTTATGTTCTTACTTCACTAACGATTTGAGTAGATACAAGAGTATTTACTTGATGAATCACAAGTCTGAAATGTTGAAAAGTTCAAAGCTGTTTTAGGGTGAAGATCGTCGTGACAAGAGGATAAACTGTCTATGATATGATCATAGAAATGAATATCTGAGTTGCGAGTTTTTGGTACACAGTTGAGACAATGTGGAAACTGTTTCACAGTTTATGCCACCTAGAACACCATAGTGTGATGGTGTGTCCGGACATCATAGCCACACCCTATTTTGATATGGTGCATAGTATGATGTCTCTTATAAAATTACCACTATCGTTTATGGGTTATGCATTAGAGACAAACCGCATTCACTTTAAATAGGGCACCACGTATTTCCCTTGAGATGACATGGTATAGACTATGGTTTGGAGAAACCTAAGTTGTCGTTTCTTGAATGTTTGGGGCTGCGATGCTTATGTGAAAAAGTTTCAGTCTGTTAAGCTCGAACCCAAAGAGGATAAATGCATCTTCATAGGATATCCAAAACATTTGGATACATCTCCTATGTCAGATCCGGAAGCAAAGTGTTTGTTTTTAGAAACGGGTCCTTTCTCAAGGAAAGGTTTCTCTCGAAAGAATTGAGGGGGAGGTTGGTGGAACTTGATGAGGTTAGTGAACCGTCACTTCAAGCAGAGTGTAGCAGGGCGCATGAAGATGTTCCTGTGGCGCCTACACCAATTGAAGTGGAAACTGATGATGGTGATCATTGAGCTTCAGATCAAGGTACTACAAAACTCGTAGGTCAACAAGGTCGCGTACTGCTGCAGAGTGGTACGGTAACCCTGTCTTGGAGGACATGTTGTTGAACAACAATGAACCTACGAGCTATGCAGAAGCGCTGGTGGGCCCGGATTCCGACAAATGGCTGGAGGCCATGAAATCCGAGAGGGGATCCATGTATGAAAACAAAGTGTAGACTTTGGAAGAACTACTTGATGGTCGTAGCACTATTGAGTAAAGATGGATCTTTAAAAGAAAGACAGATGATGATGGTGATAAGTCAATATTAAGAAAAGCTCGACTTGTCGCAAAGATGTTTCTGACAAGATCAAATGGTTGACTACGATGAGACTTTCTCACTCGTAGCGATGCTAAAAGTCTGTTAGAATTATGTTAGTAGTTGCTGCATTATTTATGATATATTGCACATAGGATGTCAAAACACTGTTTCCTCGATGGTTTCCTTGAGGAAAGATTGTATGTGATACAACCATAAGGTTTTGCAGATCCTAAGGATACTAACAAGTATGCAAGCTCCAGCGATCCTTTTATGGACTGGTGCAAGCATCTTGGAGTTGGAATATACACTTTGATGTGATGATCAAAGCTTTTGGGTTTGTACAAGGTTTATGAGAAACTTGTATTTCCAAAGAAGTGAGTGGGAGAACTATAGTATTTCTGATAAATTATATGTGGTTGACATATTGTTGATGGGAAGTAATGTAGAATTTCTGTAAAGCATAAAGGTTGTTTGAAAGGGTTTTTTCAAAGGAAGACCTAGATAGAGCTACTTGAACATTGAGCAGCAAGATTTATGGAGATAGATCAAAATGCTAAGAAGAACTTTCAAATGAAATGCATGCCTTGACAAATTTTTGAAGGAGTTCAAAATAGATCAGCAAAGAAAGAGTTCTTGGCTGTGTTGTAAGGTGTGAATTTGAGTAAGACTCAGAAGCCCGACCACGGCAGAAGAAAGAGAAAGGATGAAGGTCGTCCCCTATGCCTTAGCCATAGACTCTACAGTATGCCATGCTATGTACCGCACCTGATGTGTGACTTCCCACAAGTCTGTTAAGAGGTACAGAGAGTGATCCAGGATTGAATCACTGAATAGCGGTCAAAGTTATCCTTAGTAACTAATAGACTAAGGAATTTTTCTCGAATATAGAGATGGTTGAAGAGTTCGTCGTAAACAGTTACGTTGATGCAAGCTTTGAGACTAATCCGAATAACTATGAGTAGTAAAACGGATTCGTATAGTAGAGTAGATATTTGGAGTACTTCCGAATACCACATAGTAGCAGCATCTGTAAGATGACATAAAGATTTGTAAAGGACACACGGATCAGAAAGATTCATAATCGTTGACTAAAACCTCTCTCACGAGCAAGACGTGATCAGACCCGAGAACTATATGGGTGTTGGATTCGTTAAAATCACATGGTGATGTGAACTAGATTATTGACTCTAGTGCAAGTGGGAGAATGTTGGAAATATTCCCTAGAGGCAATAATAAATTAGTTATTATTATATTTGCTTGTTCATAATAATCGTTTATTATCCATGCTAGAATTTTATTGATTGGAAACTCAAATACATGAATGGATACATAGACAACACACTGTCCCTAGTGAGCCTCTACTTGACTAGTTCGTTAATCAAAGATGGTCAAGGTTTCCTGGCCATAGGCAAGTGTTGTCACTTGATAACGGGATCACATCATTAGGAGAATCATGTGATGGACAAGACCCAAACTATGAACGTAGCATATTGATCGTGTCGTTTTATTGCTATTGTTTTTTGCGTGTCAAGTATTTGTTCCTATGACCATGAGATCATATAACTCACTGGCACCGGAGGAATACCTTGTGTGCATCAAACGTCGCAACGTAACTAGGTGACTATAAAGGTGCTCTACATGTATATCCGAAGGTGTCCGTTGAGTTAGTATGGATCAAGACTGGGATTTGTCACTCCGTGTGACGGAGAGGTATCTTGGGGCCCACTCGGTAATACAACATGACACACAAGCCTTGCAAGCAATGTGACTAAGTTTAAGTCATGGGATCTTGTATTACGGAATGAGTAAAGAGACTTCCTGGTAACGAGATTGAATCTCGGGCAAGTAACATACCGAAGGACAAAGGGAATGACATACGGGATTATATGAATCCTTGACACTTAGGTTCAACCGATAAGATCTTCGGAGAATATGTAGGATCCAATATGGGCATCCAGGTCACGCTATTGGATATTGACGGAGGAGTACCTCGGGGCATGTCTACATAGTTCTCAAACCCGCAGGGTCTGCACACTTAAGGTTCGGCGATGATTTTGTATAGTTGAGTTATATGCGTGGTTACCGAATGTTGTTCGGAGTCCCGGATGAGATCACAGACATCACTAGGGTTTCCGGAATGGTCCAGAGATGAAGATTGATATATAGGGTGACTTCATTTGGTTACCGGAAAGTTTTCGGGCATTACCGGGAATGTACCGGGAGTGACGAATGGGTTCCGGAAGTTCACCGGGAGGGGGGCAACCCTCCCGGGGGAAGCCCAAAGGACTTATGGGTGGTGCACCAGACCTTAGTGGGCTGGTGGGACAGCCCAATAAGGCCTATGCCATAAGAGAAAAACCAAAGAAAGAAAAAAAGAAAAGGTGGGAAGGAAGAGAAGGACTCCACTTTCCAATCCTATTTTGAGTAGGATTGGAGTAGGACTCCTCCTCTCCTCTTGGGCGGCGCCCCCTTGGGGACTTGGTCCTCAAGGCAACCTCCTCCTCCTCCCTCCTATATATAGTGGTGATTTAGGGCTGATTTGAGACAACTTTTGCCACGTTCAACTCAGATCTAGACACCATAGTTTTACCTCTAGATCGTATTTTTGCGGAGCTCGGGTGGAGCCCTGCAGGAGTAGATCCTTCACCACCACCGGAGTGCCGTCATGCTGCCGGAGAACTCATCTACTTCTCCATCTTGCTTGCTGGATCAAGAAGGCCGAGATCATCGTCGAGCTGTACGTGTGCTGAACGCGGAGGTGTCGTCCGTTCGACACTAGATCGGAACGGATCGTGAGACGGATCGCAAGTGGTTCGTGCAACGGATTGCGAGACGGTTCGTGGGACGGATCGCGGGACGGTTCGTGGGACGGTTCTCGGGGCGGATCGAGGGACGTGAGGACATTCCACTACATCAACCGCGTTTCTTAACGCTTCCTGCTGTGCGATCTACAAGGGTACGTAGATCCAAATCACCTCTCGTAGATGGAGATCACCATGATAGGTCTTCGTGCGCGTAGGATTTTTTTGTTTCCCATGCGACGTTCCCCAACAGACTCCCACTTCATCAATGCATCACCTTCCATTTACTCCTCGCCTTTGATCAGGTTGTAGCTTTGAAAGAATATCCGACAAAACACGAGAAGAGCAAGACTCGTGAAAACTCTTCGGGTCATATTGATTTAGGAAGGCATAGGTTCAACCCATCGGGGAATCTTAGTAACATATACCAGAAACTTCGAGAGTAATCAACACATGCTTGAAGATCATGACTGACAAGGGTTTAGGATACAACTTATCAGAGGGAGAAGACACGATTTACCAATGGCATTATGTATCAGGGGAACACAATCACAAGAATTTTGAATGTAAAGAATGCCATCGGATAATAACCGAGCAATGGGTCTGGGAGTCCACAAGGGACCTGATGTGAGTATCGGTACTCATTCAAAGGGAGGTAAAATGCAAGGCATCGGACTATAGAATATCTAAAAATTATCGATACTTAAATACCAAAGGAATTTATGATTTCCCTGTTGTGTATTAGAATCAGCTGCTCCGATCAAATACCCATAGGCTAAATGGACTTAGATGGACAATCAATCAAGGTTGATTTGTCGAGAACCAGCTCTGTCTGGAAGGACGTCTAAGCCGGAAAGATAATTTGTTAGTATTAACAGATGATTGTGTGCATTCACACAAAGGTAGAATCAATAAGACCATAGGAAAATCACAAAGGATTTTAATGAATGCGCCTAGACATATGGATTTAACCATAATGCAAGCTGGTGAGAAAGGTCAAGAGCAATAGGCTACTAGGGATTCCGAAAGATCGAATAGTAATTCGAAGAACTTTCGAAACCCATGAACAACTGATGACGGGCGAATCCCCAATAAGAAAATTCGTTGCCTCTCGTAAAACAAGAGCAAATGGAAAAGAAAGTATGGACGACATTTGTATGCAGTCATCCATAAGGGTTGACAGAGGAATGGAAATCGCAGAAGCGATAAGCACCAACTTCCGAGAGAACATCGGGGAGTATCTTTGGAGTCTTCTGAGGAATCAAGCCATCGTATGGAATTGCAGGGCTCTCCGGGAGGAATTATTTACGAGAACCTAATGTTAGAGTTAGCAAAATCTTTAACCCGAAAGAGAAGATAGAGTAGAACCCAAAGTATAGGAAAGGAGTAAAAGATACTAATACCACCCAATTGAGATGTGGGCCCGTAAGCCACATCATCAAAGTTAGTAAGTTTTTCAAACACTAGACTCAACTTCGACAAAGGAGTTGGAAAGGGGGCTACCTACAGGCAGTCGGCTCTGATACCAAATTGTGATGCCCTCGATTTAATCATACGCTAGTCATACACGCAAATGCGTATGATCAAACTCAAGGACTCATGGGAAGATATCACAACACAACTCGAGACACAAATAAAACATACAAGCTTCATATTACAAGCCAGGGGCCTCGAGGGCTAGAATACAGAAGCTCGACAAACACACAAATCAGCGGAAGCAACAATATCTGAGTACAGACATTAAACATGGAGTGCCTTAGAGAAGGCTAGCACAAAAGATACACGATCGAACGAAGCGAGGCCTCCTGCCTGGGAACCTCGTAACTACTCCTAGTCTTCAGCGGCCTCCACGTAGTAGTAGGCACCATTGGGGTAGTAGACGTCGGCAGGAAACTCCATCTCCTGGGCTCCATTATCTGTCCACAGGAACGGATCAATGGGACAAAGGGGGTGCAAAGCAACAGTGAGTACACATCCAAAGTACTCGCAAGACTTACATCAGAACTATGCTAAGTATGCAATAGTATCAAAGAAGGGGGTTTATGTGGACTCACTGCAACAATGCAAGAATAGAGAGAGAAGGCCTAGTCCTATCGAAGACTAGTATCTTCAGGGGTCTTGCAGCAATAGACGAGAGTAGAACAGGTAAGACAATCAATAATCATATTGTTGCAGCAATATTAATATGAGGTCACACCCAGAGATCCTCCCTCGACTCCCTGTGAGGAAGCAACC
The DNA here is from genome assembly GCF_904849725.1 of Hordeum vulgare subsp. vulgare. NCBI lineage: Eukaryota > Viridiplantae > Streptophyta > Magnoliopsida > Poales > Poaceae > Hordeum > Hordeum vulgare. Next base: position 216,654,972 of record NC_058520.1, on the reverse strand, counting down.
CCGGGGCGACTAATTCCAGTTAACTAACAGTTGTAGTTGCATAAGATTAGGGCACAACTCCAAGTCATCTTGTAACTGCGGACATAACTATTCGAATAGATAAGTTCTTCCCTACAGGGGTGCACAACATATTCCCCGTCACACTCGATAACACTTTGGCCTGACACACTTTTCTCGGTCATGTCTGGCCTCGGACTATCGACACGTCGCAGCCCCACCTAAGATCAACACAGAGGCCAGCCCGCCGGTCTAACTCCTAAGCACAAAGGGGTCGTGGGCCCAGTTGCCCTCTGCACTCCTGCACGATGAGTGGGCGGCCGATGTCAGTCCTAGCACCCCTTAATCACAAGCGCGATGCATCTCGGGACCACTCGGGCGCGCGCCCCTCCATCACTGACGTCTGAAGAGCTTCGGCTGATACCGCGACATCGAGTACCCATAATTCTTCCCACGCACACGGTTAGTGCGTAATAAGGCCTTCCGACCAACCCAGATCGAATACCCAAATCCATTATCATTTTAATTAAGTCATCAAGACAAACACGCGGGAATCCACCCGCCTAACATCTATTCATCAAAGATCCCAGTATCATGGTCAAGTAACTGTGTGGTTGTAACATCAGGGGGATCTGAGGCATCCCCCTCATTGGATCCCGAACGATGTAACCGTCAAGGTGGACTTAGAGGAATCACCCTCGAGGGACCCACACTTGAGGGGTTGCACGACAGAGACATCATCGGGAGTGGTGAAGGAGGAATCACCCTCGATAGCCACGACCGACTACCTACACTACAGAGGTATCATCCGGAGTACTTCGCGAGCTGTCACCCTCGGTACCCGATAGTAGCTCTGTAGCGTCGCACAACTAAGGGGGGTGTAAGTGTTGTGTCGGGTCTGGCTCGTCGGTCAGGGATCGAGACGATGACTAAGCGGGGCAACTGGACTAAGGGGTCAGAGGGGATGACTGCTCCACCTATACTAAGCAGTTTAAAGGTGCGATACTGAAAGTAGCAGTTCATCAAAAACAGGCTATGCATCAGATATAGGAGCTAATTACAATAGTAGCAAAATTCTAATGCAAGCAAGAGGGAGAAAGAATAGGCGATATAGGAATGATCAAGGGGGTTTGCTTGCCTTGTTGCTCTACCACAAGGGGCTGGTCGTCGGGAGGGTAGATGTATCCACCAGCAACGTCAGCCTCGGGGTCTACCGGAAAGAAGAGGGGTAGAAACAATAAATAACAGCAACAGGTGCCACATTAAGCATGACATGGCAATATGCACGCTAGGCATGAACTAACGCAGTAACATCCGTCATAGACGGGTCGGGAGAATATCACATGATATTTCCCGGGTGTGTGGCTACTACCAGACAGATGAAAAACGATGGAAAAGTTCCACGTTTGCTATGCTAGGGATGAGTGACAAACGAATGGACCGTGCGTCCGGGTTCGTCTCGTTCTGCTGCTCAAATTTCATGTTGAAAATAATTTCATGTGAGCTATGATTTATTTTATATTATTTTTAAAGTTTTATTAATATTTAGGAATTAAAAAAAGATTTAATTAATTATTAAATGCTATTATGACATCAGCATGATGTCATGCTGACATCAATAGTTGACTGGTCAAACTGACTAGTGGGTCCCATGTGTCATAGACTCCATTTTTAATTAGGTTAATTATTAATTAATCAGATTAATTCAATGGGGGACCCACGTGTCATACTCTAATAGGATAATTTAATTACCTTAATTAACAGATTATATATTTTATCTATTTAATTAACTAAATAATATATTTATTTATTTTTAGTTAATAAAAACACATATTTTTTTATATTTATGTTTTTAGGGGGGACCCCACCTGTCATTTGGTGGGAGTGGTGGGGCCCTACTGTCATTGGGACACCGAGCCCACACATACGCTACACGCACACGCATCCATACCACTAATTTCATACATACCAGATATACACATATTCCATATACATACACACATATTTCATATGTATATCCATACGTATATTTGCATACATACACATATATATACATCCATTCCTTTTATTTTTATTTTCTTTTCTTCTTTTCCATACACGCATTTACACTACACATAGGGGCTAATCCCCTCTGTCAACATGGAGGAACCAAAGTGCACAACCGGCGGCTCGCCGGAGTAGGGAGAGGAAGGACGCCACGCGTTGCCGGGAAGAGGTACGGCGAGGCTCGATGGAGCCGGTGTGGAGGATGACGAGGAGGCCGGTGCAGTCCGGCGAGGAGGAGCTCCTGGTGATGCCGATGGGGAGATGCCCCGGGGCAAGGCACCGCGGCGCCGCCGGCGCGGCCCCGGTGCAGATCCGACGAGGGGGAAGGGAGCCAGAGGAAGGCTGAGGATGGAGGGCTCCGGTGCGGATCCGGCGAGGGGGGCGGTGTGGTGGCGCGAGAGTGGGGGCTCGGCCGGCGCGGGGCTTCGACCGTGGGGCGGCGACGAGGCGGCCGTGGCGCAGTGGCGGTTGCCGACGGCGCATCGCCGATGGGGCGACGACCTGTGGTCCGGCGAGGAGGGGATCCCGTGAGAGGCCCTAGCACGGCGGGGAGCTCGACCGGTCCCGGTCAAAGGAGGAGCGTGGACGAGGGAGGGAGCCGAGGTGGTGGCGCCGCAGGACGCGGGCGCCGGTGGCTGGGGGAGGGGCGAGCTGAGAGGCGCCAGGGAATGGGCTTGGGGAAATCTAGGGAGATGAGAGAGGAGGCGAGCCCTAGGGAGAGAGGCGTGCGTGAGATGGGGGAGGAGAGGCTAGCGATGGGGTTCAGGGTGAGCGAGGGCGTGGGGGTGACAAGGGAGCCAGGATCCCTTGTGGCTGGCGGCGGGGTCGGGGTGGGGCTGTCGGGAGCGCTGGGTTAGGGTTCCGAGGGGGATCTTATACCCCCTGGTGGGTTTGGGCTAGTTGGGGATGGGCCGACTGGGCCGGGGGGTCTCTTTCTTTTTCTTTTTTTGTTTTATTTCTATTATTATTATTATTATTTTTAGTTGTTGTTTCCGCAAATGTACAACCCAAATCAAGTTTTGTAGAACATGTGACTTAGCCCAATAATTAGAGTGAAATATCTACCACTGTCAGAACTTGGTTTGGTAAATAAATGATTTCACTAAAATTTTATTTAACTGACTAACCATTAAATGGTGTTGTACGGTTACTGTTTCAGACTGTTAGTGTCACTTAACTAATACCATAAATGTTGAATATAATTTTAGGATTGCCTCTGGATTATTTGTTATTTAATGAACATTTCCCTCCCAGTGTTTGAGCAACTTAATATTTCACATGCATTTGAATTTGAATTTGAAGTTGGAATTTGAAAGGAGATATGATCGCAATGATGATTAAACATTGTTAATCATGGTGACTTGGCATTATCAGGTGAGATTACTCTAGCTAACCACATAGTTCAATGTAGCAAAAGCTGAGGATATCACACGGAGACTATTGGAAATATGCCCTAGAGGCAATAGTAAAAAAGTTATTATTATATTTCCCATTTCAAGATAATATTTTATTATCCAGGCTATAGTTGTATTGAATGGAAATATAAATGCATATGTGGATAGATAGACAAAACAATGTACCTAGTGAGCTTCTAGTTGACTAGCCCATTGGTCAAGGATGGTTAAGGTTTCCTAGCTGTAGAAAAGTGTTGTCACTTGATGACGGGACCACGTCATTAGGAGAATGACGTGATGGACAAGACCCAAACTACGAACGTAGCATAGATCGTGTCATTTTGTTGCTATTGTTTTCTACATGTCAAGTATACATTCCTATGACCATGAGATCATGTAACTCAGTGTCACCAGAGGAATGCCTTGTGTGTATCAAACATCGCAACATTACTGGGTGACTATAAAGGTACTCTATAGGCATCTCCAAAGGTGTCCGTTGAGTTAGCATGGATCAAGACTGGGATTTGTCACTCTGTGTGACGGAGAGGTATCTGGGGGCCCACTCGGTAATAGAACATCACAAACAAGCCTTGCAAGCAATGTGACTAAAGAGTTAGTCACGTGATATTGTATTACGGAACGAGTAAAAAGACTTTCCGGTAACGAGATTGAAATAAGTATGGAGATACCGACGATCGAATCTCGGGCAAGTAACATACCGAAGGACAAAGGGAATGATATACGAGATTATGTGAATCCTTGACATAGAGGTTCAACCGATAAGATCTTTGTAGAATATGTACGATCCAATATGGACGTCCAGGTCCTGATATTGGATATTGACCGGAGAGTGTCTCAGTCATGTCTATATAGTTATCGAACCCGCATGGTCTGCACACTTAAGGATCAGTGATGTTTCAGGTATTGTTGAATTATTGATGTTGGTAACCTAATGTTGTTCGGAGTCCCAGATGAGATCCCGCACGTCCCGAGTGTCTCTGGAATGGTCCATAAACGAAGATTCATATATAGGATTCTTGCATTTGGCTTCCGGAAATATTTCAGGCATTACCGGTAAAGTACCGGGAGTGACGAATAGGTTCCGGGGTTTTACCGGGAGGGGCCACCCACCCGGGAGAGAACCAAATAGGCCCATGGGTGGTGCACCAGCCCTTAGTGGGCTGGTGAAGCCAGCCCAATAAGGCTATTTCAGCCAAGATAATAAAGAAGGAAAAGAAAAAAAGAAGGAGGTGGACAAGATAGGAAGGAGTCCTCCACCAAACCGAATTGGAGGAGGACTCCTCCCTCCTTGCCTCGGCCGAAGGCTCCTCCTTGGAGTAGGAGGCAAGCCGCCCACCCCTCAGTTCCTCCTATATATAGCGGAGGGTTTTAGGGTTTTTCCACCTCAAGCCTTTGTGCAGCCCTCTCTCCCTCCACTACTCCCTGAAACCTCATAGCTAGATCGGTACGGCATGGCGAAGCCCTGCGGGAGTAGCTCCACCATCATAACCGCCACGCCGTCGTGCTGCCGGAGAATTCAGCTACCTCTTTGTATCTCTTGCTAGATCAATAAGGCGGATATCGTCATCAAGCTATACGTGTTCTGAACTCGGAGGTGCCTTTCGTTCGGCGCTAGATCGGGACGGATCGTAGGACGACGACGATTTGGATCGCGAAGACGTTCCACTACATCAACCACATTTTTTAACGCTTCCCGCTTAGCGATCTACAAGGGTATGTGGATCTGATCTCCCTCTCGTAGACGATCATCACCATGATAGGTCTTCGTATGCGTAGGAATTTTTTTGTTTCCCATGCAACATTCCCCAACATTCTACCGGTTGAACCTCTATGTCAAGGATTCAGTTAATCCCGTATGCTGTTCCCTTTTGTCCTTCAGTATGTTACTTGCCCGAGATTCGATCGTCAGCGTCTCCATACCTAGTTCAATCTCGTTACCAGGAAGTCTCTTTACTCATTCCGTAATACAAGATCCAGTGACTAACTCGTTAGTCACATTGCTTGCAAGGCTTGTTGTGATGTTGTATTACCGAGTGGGCCCCGAGATTCCTCTCCGTCACATGGAGTGAGAAATCCCAGTCTAGATCCATGCCAACCCAACAAACACCTTCAGAGATACCTGTAGAGCACCTTTATAGTTACCCAATTACGTTGTGATGTTTGATACACACAAGGTATTGCTCCGGTGTCCGGGAGTTGCATGATCTCATGGTCGTAGGAACAAATACATTGACATGCAGAAAACAGTAGCAATAAACTAACACGATCATATGCTAAGTTCATAGTTTGGGTCTTGTCCATCACATCATTCTCCTAATGATGTGATCCCATTATCAAATGACAATGCTTGTCTATGGCCAGGAAACCTTGACCATCTTTGATCAACGAGCTAGTCAACTAGAGGCTCACTAGGGACAATGTGTTGTCTATGTATCCACACATGCATATGAGTTTCCAATCAATACAATTCTAACATGGATAATAAATGATTATCATGAACAAGTAAATATAATAATAACCAATTTATTTTTGCCTCTAGGCCATGCGTACGTGTGTCGTACTTGATATGTATGGGGTTCGATTACCTAGTCGTGAACTTTAGTAGCACTCCTTACAAGGAAATGCCCCTTTGTGATCCAACGAGCCTTGGTAGTTCGCTACTGCTCCGGACACATTGGTTGACCGGCATGTGTCCTTCTTAGCTGCCGTGTCTGTCCCCTTTGGGGAAATGTCACGCGATGTAATGGAGTCCTTGTAGCTTGCTACGACTCGTCTACATTCGCTGATGACCAACACCTGCTTTGTTGGGTCATGTATGCCTGTCCATGTGCGGTACTGCCACTTTGGTTTATGACTAGACATGTCGATCTGGGTTCTTTGACATTGGATTGCTAGCGACACTATCGCATACGTGAGTCAAAAGACGCAAACGGTCCCGGCTAAGGTAAGGCTGCAGCCGTGGAGTTAACCGTGCGTGAGACCACAAAGCGATGCGATGTGTTACAGGCTGGATTCCTATGTCTTAGGATCGGGGTCCCGACAGCGTTGGTATCAGAGCCTGACTGACTGTAGGATTACTAAGCCAAACTGATCGAAGTTGAGTCTAGAATTTCTTAGTTATATATAAGGGAATTGTTTGTGGAAGGGAACGTAACACTCTTGTTCTCTTCTCAAGATATTCTATTCTGGTCATCCTCGTCTTTTCCGCGGGAATTAAGGACTAGGTTACTCATCTTCTCCTAGTCTCGTGTTTCTGATCGGTAGATTATAGGACTACGGGTCGAGAGATATTGGGTTTCTTTTATTCCTAGGAAGCAGGAAGTAAGTTTGATGATCACAGAGTTGAACTTGATAGTTGAGTGGTTACGCTATTCCATTTTGGGTTGTCTCAAATTTGTTTTGAGCATTTACAGCCGTTATGCTGCCCAATTTTGCATTCAGAGTCCTAATGATTTTGCATTACTCTCTATTTACACATGCCTGGCCGTCCTTCTTGTCAGGCGGTACGTCTGACCAGGTGCATTGATGTACCGGGTCATACGGCCATGCTGGTCAGGGTGATGTCGGTGTGCGGTTACCGCTGGTACCCCGAGTACACAGTGGAGGAACAGTACCGAGACTTCAACCAGAGCCAGTACATCTGCACTGTTAGGGTATTTCGAGACTACCCTGGAGCTGAGAAGCCAATCCATTGGTCCTATGGGTTGGGGGTCACCGTTGACATGGCAGTACAGGATGCTGCCTATTCAATGCTGACTATTATGAGAGCGAGACATGCACTGCTGCAGAATTCAGAGTTCTGCTATGTTCCGGCCTCTCAGTCTGGTGAAGAGGGATACCTCAGTGGAGTCTATTTTGATTCTTCTATGGAGGATCCACTTCAGCAGTCCACGGTTCAGATGCTAGTGAACAGAGACAGGGATGCTCGTGCTCTCCGTATGGAGCTTTATGCTACCCGTGCCCGTCTGTGGACGGCTTTGACGCAGCTGGCACCGGTAGTCCAGACAGGGTATGGAGAGATGGAGATGCTGAACCCTGTTAGGAACCATCTTCCGGCCCACGTTGACTGGCCAGCTATAGGAGGAGTCACACCTCTTCGGGGACCCCTCTTACCACCAGTCAGGGGACCAAGGCCACATCCATGTCCTTATGGATCCCAGGGATCTCAGGCTAGAGTGTTTCCTGATCTGCAGGTTGAGCTTCCAGGTAATGGAGGTAATCTCTACGAGATGTTCTATGCGGATGCCTGAGCTGTGAGCGGAAGGATAGTATGGTAGTAGCCGTACGTTCACAGTCCTGTGTGACTTGTGAAGTATGGTTGTAATGTGAAATGAATTCCGGAGGCCTAGATAAATAATGTATAGGCAGCTTGTAATCCTCTGATGAGTAGTTTCACAATTTCAGTAGTTTGCTCTTCGGTTAAGGGTGTACTGAGCTATGCAAGGGTGTGTATGAACCATGGTGTATATATAGCGGTGGCTTGTTACCATGTTGTTCGGATATTCATTTCCGCATTCCGTGTGTTCAGTACATTCTTAATCCATAGCTAGTATTGATATGATATTGGTCTAAGCTATGAGTTTGTTTGTCAGGATGGAGTTCACCAGGTTGAACCGTGCCCCTGCTCATGAGCAAGGTGAGGGTAGCCAAGCGTCGCAGGAAGACCTGCCTCACCCACCTTCTCTGGTAGAAGTGATGCTTGAGGCAGAAAGAAACAAAAGGGAGACCAACCGACTGCTAGAGCGTATTGAGCAGAATACGGCTCGACAGCCTAGGAATGCTGTAGTGTCCCTCAATGACTTTGTGAAGTTGAATCCTCCAAAGTTTCATCATTCCGTCGATCCCCTTGACGCTGATGACTGGCTGTGCAACATCTCACGCAAGATTCGCTCTGCGAATGTGTCTGAGGCCGACAAGGTGACCTTCGTGGCGTATTTCCTGGAGGGACCCGCCAATCTGTGGTGGGAGAATTTTGAAGCTATGCGTCCCGCTGAACCAGTGGCCACGTGGGCAGACTTCAGTGCAGATTTTCGTCTGCACCATATTCCAGAGGGCCTGATGGACAGAAAGAGAGAGGAGTTCTGTGCCTTCACTCAGGGCAAGTTGTCTGTGGATGCCTATAGCCGCAAGTTCGGTAACCTCGCCCGCTATGCAACAGAGGAGGTGTCTACTGACGCCAAGAAGCAAGCAAGGTTTCGTAAGGGTCTGAGCCCTGAGCTCCATCGTGACCTGCACCTCCATGAGTGTGCAAGTTTTCAAGCCCTGGTCAACAAAGCGATCAGTGCCGAGACTGGTCATACTGACTTCGAGGCCACAAGGAAGTACTCCCGTGACTTTGGCTCATCTTCTGGTTCCGCGTTTCCAAAACGCAGGCTGTGGGTTCCAAACAGTTCTCTGCCGCCAAGATACACTCCGAGGCCATCCTACGTGGCGCCTCAGACGAATCAAGCCAACCCCCCAGCAAAAGCTTATGGTGGTCCAGCTAGCAATGCTGCACCACGTGCCAACCAGGTGATATGCTACAAGTGTGGAGAACCAGGGCATTATTCCCGTGAGTGTCCTTAGAATGTGGGTGCCAAGCAACCCGGAAAGTCCGTCGGGCAGGCCAAGTCGGGCAAAGCTTATTATGTGAAGCCAACTCCTGCACGTGGCCGTGTGAACTATGTGTCAGCAGAAGAAGCTGCAGAGGATCCCGATGTCATGCTGGGTACGCTTCTTGTTAATCATCACCCAGCGTCCGTTCTCTTTGACACTGGGTCTTCTCATTTCTTCATTTCAGAAAGTTATGCACAGTTGCATAACATGTCATTTTGTGATATGCCAATCCCATTGGTTGTCCAAACCCCTGGTAGTAAATGGCAAACCTCTAGGATAACCTATGACAATGAAATTCTTGTAGACATGCTAGTTTTTCTAGCCTCATTGATAGCCTTGAAATCTTCGGATATTAATATCATCTTGGGCATGGACTGGATGTCAGCTCACTATGCCAAGATTGATACTCACTCTAGAAATGTCCAGCTTACCCATTCCTTGGGTGAGATAGTAAATGTCTCTACTCGAGTTGCCAAATGCCAGCTCTATTCCCTAAATGCCAACCCTCTTCCGGAACTTGAAGACATTCCGGTAGTCCGTGACTTCCCGGATGTTTTCCCAGAGGAACTGCCAGGAATTCCACCTGACAGAGATGTAGAGTTTGTGATAGATCTTGTTCCGGGAACTGTCCCAATAGCCAGAAGACCTTATAAGATGGCACCCCTAGAGCTAGCCGAACTTAAGAAGCAACTAGGTGAGGCTTTGAACAAAGGTTTCATTCGTCCTAGCTCTTCTCCTTGGGCTTGTCCCGTCCTCTTCGTCAAGAAGAAAGACGGAACAGATCGGATGGTTGTAGATTACCGACCAGTTAACCTGGTCACCATAAAGAACAAGTATCCACTCCCCAGGATCAACGATCTGTATGATCAGCTCGCTGGATCCTCAGTCTTCTCTAAAATGGATTTGAGGTTGGGATACCATCAAATCAAGATTAAGAACGGGGACATTCCAAAAACGGCTTTTGTTACCCGTTATGGCCAATATGAGTACACCGTTATGTCCTTCGGTTTAACCAATGCCCCGGCCACCTTCTCTCGTCTGATGAATTCAATCTTCATGGAGTATTTGGATAAATTCGTCGTGGTATACCTCGATGATATTCTCATCTACTCGAAGAATGAACAAGAATATGCCGAGCATCTAAGGCTGGTATTGATGAAACTTCGAGAGCATCGCCTTTATGCCAAATTTTCAAAATGTGAATTCTGGTTACCAGAAGTGACCTATCTAGGCCACGTAATCTCTGGTAAGGGTATTGCTGTCAATCCCGAGAGAGTTCAAGCTGTCCTTGATTGGACTCAACCTGAATCGGTTAAGCAAGCTAGGAGTTTTCTTGGTCTAGCGAGCTATTGTCGCCGCTTCGTTGAGAATTTCTCCAAGGTTGCAAAGCCTCTAACTGAACTCCTCAAGAAGGATAAAAAGTTCGAGTGGACACCATAGTGTGAGCATAGTTTTCAGGAACTGAAAAGACGCCTGACCTCCGCACCTGTGTTGCTACCACCAGATTTTTCTAAGGACTTTGTTATCTATTGCGACGCCTCGCGACAAGGATTAGGTTGCATTCTCATGCAAGATCGTCATGTGATCGCATACGCATCTCGACAGTTGCGTCCACATGAGGATAATTATCCCACACATGACCTTGAGCTTGCAGCTGTGGTCCATGCACTAAAAACCTGGCGACATTACCTTCTAGGTAATTGTTGCAAAATATTCACTGATCACCAAAGTCTGAAGTATATCTTCACCCAGCCGGATTTGAATCTCAGGCAAAGACGGTGGGTTGAGTTGATCTCGGATTACGACTTAGGGATAACTTACACCCCGGGGAAGGCCAATGTTATGGCCGATGCACTAAGTCGCAAATCTTATTGTAACAATTTGATGCTACAGCAAGGTCAACCACATCTCCATGAGGACTTTCGGAAGTTGAATCTTCATATTGTTCCTCAAGGATTCCTTTCTACCCTGGTGGCGAAGCCCACTCTTAAGAATCAAATTATAGATGGCCAAAAGCGTGACAAGGGAATATCACGGATCAAGGAGAATATTTTTAGCGGCGACGCTAAAGAATTTTCCATGAATGATCAAGGTGTTGTGTTCTTCCAGAATCGTTTAGTGGTTCCTAAGAACCCACATCTAAGGCAGTTAATCCTTAAGGAGGCTCATGATTCTCCTCTCACCATTCATCCCGGTAGTACTAAGATGTATCAGGACCTACGCCAGAGGTTCTGGTGGACTAGGATGAAGAGAGAAATTGCCGAGTTCGTTGCTAACTGCGACGTTTGTCATCGAGTTAAGGCAGAACATCAAAGGCCTGCTGGCACCCTTCAACCTCTAGCTATTCCTGAATGGAAATGGGATAAAGTTAGCATGGATTTCATTACCGGATTTCCCAAGACCAAGAAAGGAAATAATGCTATCTTTGTGGTCATTGACCGTCTTTCCAAAGTGGCTCATTTTCTTCCTGTTCGTGAGAGTATAACAGCTAGCCAGCTAGCAGAGTTATATATCTCTCGAATAGTGTCTCTTCATGGTGTTCCCCTGGAAATTAACTCGGACCGTGGAAGTATCTTTACTTCTCGCTTCTGGGAAAGTTTTCAGAATGCCATGGGGACTCACTTATCTTTTAGCACTGCTTTCCATCCTCAATCAAGTGGTCAAGTAGAAAGAGTGAATCAAATCCTAGAAGATATGCTCCGAGCTTGTGTTATTTCGTTCGGTATGAATTGGGAGAAGTGCCTTCCATTCGCCGAATTCGCTTATAACAATAGTTATCAATCAAGCTTGGGCAAAGCCCCTTTTGAAGTTCTCTATGGACGAAGATGTCGAACCCCTCTTAATTGGTCAGAAACCGGAGAGAGGCAACTCTTTGGCCCGGATATGATCCAGGATGTAGAAGAGCAGGTTCGCATTATTCGTGAAAAGTTGAAAACAGCCCAGTCTCGTCAAAAGAGCCAATATGATCGTCATCATAAGGCTGTGACCTTTGAAGTTGACGAGAAGGCTTACCTTCGGGTTACACCTTTGAAGGGTACCCATCGTTTCGGTATGAAGGGCAAGTTGGCTCCTCGTTACATTGGTCCTTTTCGCATTCTTGCCAAACGAGGAGAAGTTGCCTACCAGTTGGAACTTCCTCCACATCTTTCCAAGGTTCATGATGTTTTCCACGTCTCGCAACTCAGGCGTTGCTTTTCGGATCCTATCCGTGAAGTGGACCACGAAACGCTTGATCTCTAAGATAACCTTTCATACCGAGAATACCCCGTGCGTATTCTTGATCAAGCTGAGCGTACCACTCGACGTCGAAACCTCAAGTTTCTTAAAGTTCAATGGTCAAATCATTCTGAAAAGGAGGCAACTTGGGAAAGAGAGGATCGTCTCCGACTTGAGTATCCTGCGTTATTTTTGACGACTTCTAAATCTCGGGACGAGATTCTTTTAAGTGGGGGTGAGTTGTCACATCCGTAACCCTTAAGCAAGATAGCATTGTGCTCATGTCTTCTTTGCATTTGCATCTAAGAAGTTTCAACAAAAGCAACAAAGTGGCAAAGGAAAAACTCAAAACCCTAGCCACCATTTCAATTAAAGGAAATCTCAAACTAGTTCAAAATCAATGAACCCAAAATGGCCTCAAGAAATGTTCAAACTTTCTGATAAATCATGAAAGTAAATGAGCATTGGAGAAAACTATTTTCTTGACACCTTAAGCTTTTTGAATAAATGAAAAAGGCTACTGGTTTCAAATTTTAAATTTGAAATCAGAAACTATAAATTTCCAAAAATGTTGAAAAGCTTGGAAATGGTTGGGGATATTATAACAAATATTTCAGGAGGTCTAAAATAGTTTTTACTTTTTGTTTTGGAGCTGAATTAATTAGCAAAACAATAATTAGCAAAACAGAAAAACAAAAACAGAAAAAATGGAAAAAAACCTTACCTGTCGCCTAAGCCTGGCCCGGCCCATCCCTGGCTCGTCCCCTCCCTCGCGCCAGTAGGCAGCAGGAGGTGGTCGCCGCCCCCTCCGGCGCGCCCACGCACCTGCGTGCCTGCCTGGCCGCCGCCTCGTGCTGGCGACGACGGGGATAAGTTCCCCAAAGCCTCCCCTATCCATTCCCCGCCTCGGTTCTCTTCCTCCTTCCGGATCTCCTCCTCCTCCTTGCTGCCGCCATTAGAGCCGAGCTCGAGCTCGAGCTGCCCGTGCCCCTGGCCATAGGATTCCCTCCCAGAGCATGCCATTAGCTCCGCCTCGTCGCCCTGGTCATCTCTGCAGAAGCCGAAGCTTCCTCGAGCCCTGCAACGCCCGCAACGCCGTCGTCTTCCACCTCCGGCCGCCGGACCTCTCCCGTCGATTCGCTTCCTCCGGCGCATCCCCGAGCCCCTCTTCAGCGTCATCGGAACCGCCGTGAGCTCGTCGTCGTTTTCCCTCTCGCCCCACGCTCTCCCGTGCATCATATCCTAGTTCCCCACCAAGGCCGAGAGCTTCTCGCCGCCGGCCATGTCGCTGCCGTCGCTGTGATGACCGATCCACGCGCCCGAGCTAGGATTCGAGCTCCTGGAGCCTCCAGGAGCGTGTCGAGCCCTCCAGCTGCCCTCCCCGTGCCCTAGAACCGCCCCTCATAGAAGGCCAAGCTTCGGCCGCCGCTCCGGCTCGTCACCGACGCGTCTTCCGGCGACCCTAGCCTCCCAGATGGTCCTGCCAGATCGGCCACTTCACGAGCATGCTGTAGCTGCAAACCGCGTGCGTTTTGGTGCTGTGCAACGCCGTCTAGGTCGCCTCCGGCGAGCCCTCCGCCGCGGGCCTGGTCGCCGGCGACCACCCTCCGGTGGGGGTCGACGTGGCAAGCTAACCCAGCAGCTTAGTGACCTAATCACTCGCTGACAAGTGGGCCCAAGGCCAAGTCAAACCTCAGTTAGGGCTGGTCAGCGCGGGATTAGTCCCAGAGAGGCTGACCAGTGGGGCCCCCCTGTCAGGTTTGACCTGAACAGGTCGGCTGACCTGCTGACGTCAGTCTGATGCAATAATTAGAATTTCCAGTATAAAACTAATTCAGGAAATTGCTAAAAATTGTAAAAATCATAGAAATTAATCTGTAACTCCAATGAAAATAATTTATATATGAAAAAGTATCAGAAAAATTCAAGGATTCTGATTATGCTATTTTCAACTATGTTTGAAAAAGTTACAGAACCCTAAATTGTGGAATAAGGAATAATTCAATTCTTATAATTACTTTTAAATGGAATTTGGAAAATTATTCAAATTTCATTATGATTACAATGATCACACACTGTCCTACTTACAAATCAGTACCATAACATGACATTTCATGCATGCTAACATCAAGTTGATCTGAGCATCAGGTCGAATCAATTAAAACAGTATCCGAGAATACCCCGTTTGAATTGCTATTCGAATGTGATTCAAATCAACTCTAAACCTAATACATGTTGAAAATAATAACTTATCACCTTGCATTCTCATGCCATGCTCATGCATCATTTTGATCGCATATGATTGTTATTGAATGTTGCCATTCATTTCGGTATGCTCCGCAACCCTGGATTCCACCGAATATCCGTTTGACGGATATCGTTCCTCCTCTGAGCAACAAGGCAAGCAACCATTTTGATCATCCCGATAACTCCTATGTTCTTGCTCCTGCACCTATTTATTGCATTAGGATCAAATGCTTCAACTGCTTTTGCCACGATAGTTGAACCCACTTCCTTTGCATGACTTAACCTTGTCACAGTAAATAGCCGAACCTTGCAACCTAGCATACCTGGTAGTTGCTTGAGCTATGATGTGCCTTATCCTGCTATGCATGCTATGCTTAGAGTTGTGTATGGTCTGTCATCTGGGAGATGAACAGAAATGTGGAATGTGTTCGGTGAGCAAAGGTTGTGTGTTGAACTTGATTTGGTAAAGGTACCGGTGAAAGGCTGTGTAGGAGTACATGGCGGGTTGTTTCATTGGAACAGTCCATAGGAACTGAGTTCCGTGTATGTAATCCAAGACTAGATACTACCACATGCTGGGCCCTGAAATATGACCCCGCTCGGCCTATTAATCGCGTAGTACTCGGTCCAGGAGTTGCAAGTAGTTTCTGGTGTTTATAGAAATGCTGGAGGCCGTGCATGGTGCTGACCTGAGAGGCGGACCGTGATGCGGTAGGCAGTGGCACGGTGTACCAAGTGGCACCCGGATGGTGGGCTTGGGAACCCTGCGCACATCGTTGGAGGCCGTGGCGGAAACCTCGGCCGGACTTCCGTACGGGTTACTCTCAGATAGGCGATAAACGTGGACTAGGTACTAGTGTGGTTAACGGTCGTGGCCGACTCCCTCGCTGGGCTTCCGCTTGAAGGTTGCCGAGGTGCATGACGTGCACATGGCGATAAGTGGCGAAAGCGTGTGTGACGAAGTACACCCCTGCAGGGTTATGATCTATTCGAATAGCCGCGTCCGTGGATATGGACTACTTGGAGACATATGTTGTTCATAGATAACTTCAATGGCTACTCATAAAATTGTCAAGATAAGCGTGAGTGTCGTGGACGGCATTTCCGTATGGAGACGGAATGATTCCACGACAGTGTATTGTTGTGGTGTTAGTGGACTCGTGTGCGAGAAATCAAGTTGTCAAAACTAATTTCAAAATGCAAGTTGTCTAGCCACGAGTCAAATGCTGGCTTTTCCGCATGAAACCCCACAATACCTTTTGATACCTTGCATGAGTAGTTAGTTCTCCTAAAGTCTTGCTGAGTACCTTCGCACTCATGTTTGCTTAATAAATGTTGCAGAGGTTGCTAATGACCCTAATGGAGGGTTCTTCGTAGACATCGACGACGACGAGTAGCTGGTGTCCCAGCTACGATCTGGCCCTACGTCGGCTCTGTAGTATAGTCAGGCCATGTGCCTTCTAGTTGCCCTGTCTGTACCCAGACAGTTTATAACTCTTCCGCTGGCTTTTAATTGAATGACTGCTATCATGGGTCGTGAGACCCTTGATGTGTAATATTATGTGTGTGGCTCTTCCGAGCCTCTTAAATAAAGTTTGTATGTTTATGG
Source organism: Hordeum vulgare subsp. vulgare (assembly GCF_904849725.1). Classification (NCBI taxonomy): domain Eukaryota; kingdom Viridiplantae; phylum Streptophyta; class Magnoliopsida; order Poales; family Poaceae; genus Hordeum; species Hordeum vulgare. The sequence continues at coordinate 216,638,847 of NC_058520.1, read as the reverse complement.
TTATGTTGTGATGCCATCGATGTATCTATACATATCGGTTTGCCATGCGTACGTGTGTCGTACTTGATATGTATGGGGTTCGATTACCTAGTCGTGAACTTTAGTAGCACTCCTTACAAGGAAATGCCCCTTTGTGATCCAACGAGCCTTGGTAGTTCGCTACTGCTCCGGACACATTGGTTGACCGGCATGTGTCCTTCTTAGCTGCTGTGTCTGTCCCCTTTGGGGAAATGTCACGCGATGTAATGGAGTCCTTGTAGCTTGCTACGACTCGTCTACATTCGCTGATGACCGACACCTGCTTTGTTGGGTCATGTATGCCTGTCCTTGTGCGGTACTGCCACTTTGGTTTATGACTAGACATGTCGATCCGGGTTCTTTGACATTGGATTGCTAGCGACACTATCGCATACGTGAGTCAAAAGACGCAAACGGTCCCGGCTAAGGTAAGGCTGCAACCGTGGAGTTAACCGTGCGTGAGACCACAAAGCGATGCGATGTGTTACAGGCTGGATTCCTATGGCTTAGGATCGGGGTCCCGACATGTGGCCACCCCCTGGCGCCCCTCTGGCACTTCTTCGGCCCAGTATTTTTGATAAATCGGGAAAAAAATCCCCGTTGATTTTCACGGCGTATGGAGTTGCGCAGAATAGGTATCTCCACTTTGCTCCACTTTCAGGCCAGAATTCCAGTTGCCGGTATTCTCCCTCTTCATGTAAACCTTGCAAAATGAGAGAGAAAAGGCATAAGAATAGTACCGTGAAGTGAAATAACAACCAAAGAAGCGATAAATATCAACATGAAAACATGATGCAAAATGGACGTATCAACTCCCCCAAGCTTAGACCTCGCTCGTCCTCAAGCGAAAGCCAAGCTCAATAAATATCTCCACATGTTTAGGGAGAGAGGTGTCGACAAAACAAGATACGAACATGTATGCATCACGATCAAGATCGGAACATCAATACCAACAAATAATCTCTCATGCTAAAGTGATAATTCCTTCACAAACTAAAGCATGGATCAAGAACCTTACCAAGAAGTAACAACGGATAGCCTTTAGTCATTGAAGCAATTGCAATTTATCACAACATCAGAAAGAGTCAAATAAGAGCTTGTAAAGCAAATCCACATACTCAATCATTCTTTCGTTCTCTACAATTGCTACAATTCACGTCGTACTCATGAGATCAAAGTTTGAGCTGGACACAAAGAAAGATATGGGCTTACCATTTTGCCTCCCAACTGCTTACCTCAAGGGTAATGTCAACAATAATAATTCGTGAATACTCACCTCCAAGTTGACATATGAATATAGATCTTTCCCAAGCATATGACGTTAGCCAAGATAAAGGCAAAATAAGGAATTGGTGAAGATCACCATGACTCTTTCAGGGGCAAAAAGTAAAGGTACAAGATAGGCCCTTCGCAGAGGGAAGCAGAGGTTGTCATGCGCTTTTGAGGTTTGCATGCGTGTCCTCTTAGTGCGGAGGAACGTCACTTTATATTGCCTCCTGTGATAAAGAACTTTATTATGCAGTCTGTCGCTTTTATGTCTTCCTCATCACAGGTTCGTATAAAGCTTATTTTCCACACACTAATAGATCATACATATTAGAGAGAAATTTTTATTGCTTGCACCGATGACAACTTACTTGAAGGATCTTATTCAATCTATAGGTAGGTATGGTGGACACTCATGGCAAAACTAGTTTGAAGGTTTATGGATGCACACGTAGTATCTCTACTTGGTGCGGGATTTTTTGGCTAATATGAGGTGGAAACAATCGTCACATGCTAAGGGATCTCTAATCATATAACATTGTTCAGAGCCAAGCAAACACAATTCATTATGTTGTCTTCCTTGTCCAACATCTACTTCTAGGCATGCAATAGTTTAGTGAGTGTTCACAATCATAGATGGTGTCAGAGATGATGTATTTGTATGTGAACCTCTACTTCTTTATCACTTCCTATTAATTGCAACAATGACCAAGGTCTACGTTTTCCTACCCTCAACAAGTTTCAATCCTCATTCTTTTTATATGTGAAGCTATCACTTCCCATAAGATCATTACATGATCTTTCATGCTTTTGTTCTATTCTCACTCTTTTGATCATGGCAAGAGGCAAAGCCCTTCAACTAAGACACTCTTTATTATATGGCTCACGAGCAAGAATTCATTGGGGGTGACACAAAGCAAAACTCAAGACTAAAACACTAAGACTTTTAAACTACTAGAGAAAAATAAAACTGAAAAGGAAAACTAAAACAAAGGTAAAGGCAAAAGATGTGATGGTGATATGATACCGGGGCAACTCCCCCAAGCTTGGCACAAGCCAAGGGGATTGCCTATACCAATTCTCAGTTGTCTTCCTTTGGTGGTGATGGTGGAGTTGTTGCAACATGAGTTTGATCCTCTGTCTTCCAAGGCATAGGTGCTCCACCATGGAAAGATGAACGAGTTTCCGGAATCCTCAAATCTGCAGCCAACCTTATTGATTTAAATCTATACTCATACTCACAGTTTTGGTTCTGCAGGTCACAGATCTGGCCCTAGAGTTGATCAACCCTGTCATAGAGCCTGGAGAGATGCTTTCCAATGTCATTGGCATCAATCCTGTTCTTGTTGGTGAACTCCGTGATCATCATGTGGTTGGCGTTGAGTCCACGCTCCACCATCCCTTGGGACTTGAAGACTTGTTGCTTCATTGCTTCGAGCCTCGTGTCCACGCTTCCGGTCTTTTTAGGCCCCTCAACATCACGGATGTGCAACATCCCCTCACGCATCTGGATAGATTGAGGGTGTTGCAGCACTTCCGTGAGGTAAGGATTGATGACCTTCTCGAAGATCTTGTCCTTAGGAGCTTTTGGGGAAGTCATGGCGATCTAGATCTTCAACAGAAAGAGGCTCGAAACGAAAAACAGAGGAAATGTGCATGATGCAGGGGTCAGACCAAATGGAAGTATATAGTATGATTTTTTCCAGACCAAAAGGAGTACCCTGCACGAAAACGGAGTCCGGGAGGCGCACGAGGTGGCCACAAGCCCTCACGGCGCGGCCAGGGGGTGGGCCCGCGCCGTGCAGGCTTGTCGCCTCCTCACGCACTTTCCCGACTACTTCCAATTTTTGTATTTTTTCAAATATTCCAAAACGGAGAAAATTTCCTACTGTAAAAGTTTTGGACTATGTTTTCTTACCTAAACACATACCTCTTCGTTTGCGGAGTCTAAAACAGGCTGATAAATGTCCCTTAGGTATTCTTCCGGAGTTATGGTATTGATGATATTGCTTTCAACATTAATGGGAGTACCTAAGATATAATGCTTGATTCTTTGCCCATTTACCACTCTCGGACATTTACCCTCCGTGTTGTTGATCTTGATAGCACCGGAATGATATACTTCCTCAACAACATAGGGACCTTCCCATTTAGAGAGAAGCTTGCCTACAAAGAATCTTAAACGAGAGTTATATAGCAAGACATAATCACCTACATTTAACTCACGCTTTTGTATCCTATTATCATGCCACCTCTTAACCTTCTCTTTGAAAAGCTTGGCATTGTAATATGCCTGAGTTCTCCACTCATCAAGCGAGCTAATATCAAATAACCTCTTCTCACCGGCAAGTTTGAAATCAAAGTTGAGCTCTTTGATTGCCCAATAAGCTTTATGCTCTAGCTCAAGAGGTAAGTGACATGCTTTCCCATACACCATTTTGTACGGAGACATGCCCGTGGGATTCTTATAGGCACTTCTATAAGCCCACAGTGCATCATCGAGCTTCTTAGACCAATTCTTTCTAGACCTGTTGACTGTATTTTGCAGAATTAGTTTAATCTCTCTATTACTTAGCTTTACTTGACCAGTGGACTGAGGGTGATAGGGAGACACAATTCTATGGCTGACATCGTACTTAGCAAGCGTTTTACGAAAAGCACCATGAATGAAGTGTGAACCACCGTCGGTCATTAGATATCTAGGGACTCCAAATCCATGGAAGATAATGTCTTTTAGCATCTTGATAGAGGTGTTGTGATCAGCACTACTAGTGGGGATAGCTTCTACCCACTTAGTGACGTAATCAACAACAACTAAGATGTGAGTATACCCATTGGATTCTGGAAAAGGTCCCATATAATCAAAGCCCCACACGTCAAATGGTTCAACGGCAAGTGAATAGTTCATAGGCATTTCCTGACGTTTGCTAATATTACCTATTCTTTGACATTCGTCACAAGACAAGACAAACTTACGGGCATTCTTGAAGAGAGTGGGCCAATAGAAACCTGATTGCAATACCTTGTGTGCAGTTCTATCTCCCGCATGGTGTCCTCCGTAGGCCTCGGAGTGACACTTCTGTAGGATCTATCCCTGTTCATGTTCAGGTACACAACGTCTAATAACACCATCTACTCCTTCCTTATAAAGGTGAGGATCATCCCAGAAGTAATGTCTCAAGTCAAAGAAGAATTTCTTCTTTTGCTGGTACGTGAAACTAGGTGGTATGTATTTGGCAACGATATAGTTCGCATAATCAGCATACCACGATGCACTACGTGAAGCATTGATGATATTCAATTGCTCATCGGGAAAGCTATCATCAATAGGTTGTGGGTCATCAAGAAAGTTCTCCAACCTAGACAAATTCTCTGCTACTGGGTTATCAGCACCCTTTCTGTCGACAACGTGCAAATCAAATTCTTGTAGCAAGAGAACCCATCTGATAAGTCTAGGTTTTGCGTCCTTCTTCTCCATGAGGTACTTAATAGCAGCATGATCAATGTGACTAATGACTTTGGAATCAACTATGTAAGACCTGACTTTGCACATGCAAACACGACTGCTAAAAACTCCTTCTCCGTAGTGGCATAGTTTCTTTGGGCACTGTCTAGAGTTTTACTAGCATAGTGAATAACATTCAACTTCTTATCAACTCTTTGCCCTAGAACAACACCAACAGCATAATCACTAGCGTCACACATGATCTCAAAAGGCAAGTTCCAATCAGGTGGTTGAACAATAGGTGTAGTTATCAAAGCCCTCTTAAGTATTTCGAAGGCTTACTCACAATCATCATCAAAGACAAAAGGAATATCCTTTTGCAAGAGATTGGTAAGAGGCCTAGAAATCTTAGAGAAGTCTTTAATGAACCTTCTATAGAAACCAACATGACCAAGGAAACTTCTTGTACCTCTGATATCTATGGGGTATGACATTTTCTCGATTGCATCAACCTTAGCCTTATCGACTTCAATACCTCTTTCAGAAATTTTATGTCCTAAGACGATGCCTTCATTAACCATAAAGTGGCACTTCTCCCAATTCAAGACAAAATTGGTGTCTTTACATCTCTGTAAGACTCGATCAAGGTTGTGGAGGCAATCATCAAAGGAAGACCCATAAACAGAGAAGTCGTCCATGAAAACCTCGACAATCTTTTCACAAAAGTCAGAGAATATAGCCATCATACATCTGTGAAAGGTGGCAGGTGGATTACATAAGCCAAAAGGCATACGCCTATAGGCAAAGGTACCGAAAGGGCAGGTGAAAGTGGTTTTCTCCTGATCAGGTTGTCCAACTGGTATTTGGGAGAAACTAGAATAACCATCTAGAAAGCAGAAGTGTGTGTGTTTGGATAGTCTTTCTAGCATTTGGTCGATAAAAGGCAAAGGGTAATGATCTTTCCTAGTGGCTTTATTCAGTTTCCTAAAATCGATCACCATCCTATAGCCAGTGATAATCCTGTGTGGGATCAATTCATCCTGATCATTGGGGACAACGGTAATGCCTCCCTTTTTAGGAACGCAATGCACCGGACTCACCCAATCGCTATGACCAACAGGATAAATGATACCTACTTCCACGAGCTTTAGTATTTCTTTTCTCACTACCTCTTTCATCTTAGTATTTAATCTCCTTTGATGATCAACAACTGGTTTGAAGTCAGGATCAGTTTTAATCTTGTGCTGTCATAGGGTAGGACTAATGCCCTTAAGATCATCAAGAGTATATCCAATAGCAGCACGGTGCTTCCTCAGAGTTTTTAGTAACTTCTTTTCTTCATGCTCTGAGAGGCTAGCACTAACTATAACAGGATATATCTATTTTTCATCAAGATAGGCATACTTAAGAGTATCAGCCAACTGTTTAAGCTCGAACACAGGATCACCCTTTGGTGGGGGTGGATCCCCAAGTAGTTCAACAGACAAGTTATTCTTAAGGATAGGATATTGTTCTAAGACAACTCTATCTATCTCATCCCTTTCATCCATATGCATATCATTTTCATGCTCAAGCAAGTATTGTTCTAAGGGATCAGTAGGAGGCACGGCAATAGAGGCTAAGGCAATAGTTTCATCCGTACTAGGCAACTCCTTTTCATGAGGTTGTCTACCAAACTTAGAGAAATTGAACTCATGTGACACTCCTTCAAAGCCAACAGTGACAGTTTGCTTCTCACAATCAATATGAGAATTGACAGTGTTGAGAAAAGGTCTACCAAATATGATGGGACAAAAGCTATCTTGTGCGGTAGCAAGAACGAGGAAATCAGCAGGATACTTCGTTTTACCACACAAGACTTCAACTTCCCTAACAATTCCCACAGGGCAGATAGTATCTCTATTGGCAAGCTGAATAGTGACATCAATAGGCTCTATCTCTACAGGCGCAATCTCATCTTTGATTTCATCGTATAAGGATTGAGCTATTGCACTAACACTAGCACCCATGTCACATAAACCATGGTAACAATGATCTCCTATCTTAACAGAAACCACAGGCATGCCAACAACAGGCCTATGTTTTTCTCTAACGTGAGGTTTAGCAATTCTAGCAGCATCTTCACAGAACTGAATATTATGTCCCTCAACTTCTTCAGACACAAGATCTTTGATAATACCAATGCTAGGTTCAACTCTAATTTGCTAAGGGGGTGTAGGTGTTCTAATATAGCCTCTACGTATCACACTTGAAGCTTTAGAATGATCCTTTATCCTAACAGGGAAAGGTGGTTTCTCAATGTAAGCACTGGGCACCACATGATTTTATAGGCCATGACTTTCTCTTCAACTGGAGTGGGTTTAACTACATTGACTTCTAAAGGAGGATGAAATTTAAACCACTTCTCTTTGGGGAGATCAATATGAGCAGCAAAGGATTCACACAATGAAGCTACTATCTCAGAGTCAAGTCCATACTTAGCGCTAAAGTCACAAAAAGTATTTGTCTCAACAAAGGATTTTACGCAATCAAATGTGAAATTCATACCTGACTCCTTACCTTCTTCAAGCTCCCAATATTCAGAGTTGTGTTTAATTCTCTCCAATAAATTCCATTTGAAGTCAATATCTCTCTTCATAAAAGAACCGGTACAGGAAGTGTCAAGCATGGTGCGATCATCATGAGAAAGTCGAGCATAGAAGTTCTGAATGATAATTTCTCTCGAGAGCTCATGGTTGGGGCATGAATATAGCATTGATTTAAGCCTCCCCCAAGCTTGAGTGATGCTTTCTCTGTCACGAGGCCAAAAATTATAAATATAATTCCGATCACGATGTACCAAATGCATAGGATAAAACATTTGGTGAAATTCCAATTTCAACCGATTGTAGTCCCATGATCCAGTATCATCACATAGCCTATACCATGTCAACGCCTTATCCTTCAAAGATAAAGGAAAGACCTTCTTCTTGACCTCATCCTCGGGCACACCTGCAAGCTTAAGTAAACCACAAACTTCATCTACATAGATCAGATGCAAGTCTGGATGTGATGTTCCATCTCCTGTAAAAGGATTAGCCAGCAGTTTCTCAAGCATACTCGAAGGAAATTCAAAGCAAATATTTTCAGTAGGTGCAGCAGGTTGAGGAGCAACCATTCTTACTTCCGTTCGAGGTGAAGATACCCCGAACAAGCCCCTCAAAGGATTAGTATCCATAGTGACAAGTGACAATAAATTTCAGCACACTATATGAATGTTTCCTTACCAAGTTCAACTTACCAAAGGCGCTTCACTCCCTGGCAACGACGCCAGAAAAGAGTCTTGATGACCCACAAGTATAGGGGGTCAATCGTAGTCCTTTCGATAAGTAAGAGTGTCGAACCCAACGAGGAGCAGAAGGATCTGACAAGTGGTTTTCAGCAAGGAAATATCTGCAAGCACTGGAATTGTCGGTAACAGGTGATTGTGTGGTGAGATGATTCGTAGCAAGCAACAAGTAACAAAAGTAGCAACGGTGCAGAAAAGTGTCCCAATCCCTTTTGTAGCAAGGGACAAGCATGAACAAAGTCTTATAGGAGGAAAAACGCTCCTGAGGACACACGAGAATTTCTTTCATGCTAGTTTCATCATGTTCATATGATTCGCGTTCGTCACTTTGATAGTTTGATATGTGGGTGGACCAGCGCTTGGTTACTGCCCTTACTTGGGCAAGCATCCCACTTATGATTAACCCCTCTCGCAAGCATCCGAAACTACGAAATAAGAATTAAGACAAAGTTTAACCATGCAACATTCCCCAACATTCTATCAGTTGAACCTCTATGTCAAGGATTCAGTTAATCCCGTATGCTGTTCCCTTTTGTCCTTCAGTATGTTACTTGCCCGAGATTCGATCGTCAGCATCTCCATACCTAGTTCAATCTCGTTACCAGGAAGTCTCTTTACTCATTCAGTAATACAAGATCGAGTGACTAACTCGTTAGTCACATTGCTTGCAAGGCTTGTTGTGATGTTGTATTACCGAGTGGGCCCCAAGATTCCTCTCCGTCACATGGAGTGAGAAATCCCAGTCTTGATCCATGCCAACCCAACAGACACCTTCAGAGATACCTGTAGAGCACCTTCATAGTTACCCAGTTACGTTGTGATGTTTGATACACACAAGGTATTGCTCCGGTGTCCGGGAGTTGCATGATCTCATGGTCGTAGGAACAAATACATTGACATGCAGAAAAGAGTAGCAATAAACTAACATGACCATATGCTACGTTCATAGTTTGGTTCTTGTCCATCACATCATTCTCCTAATGATGTGATCCCGTTATCAAATGACAATGCTTGTCTATGGCCAGGAAACCTTGTCCATCTTTGATCAACGAGCTGGTCAACTAGAGGCTCACTAGGGACAGTGTGTTGTCTTTGTATCCACACATGCATATGAGTTTCCAATCAATACAATTCTAACATGGATAATAAATGATTATCATGAACAAGTAAATATAATAATAACCAATTTATTTTTGCCTCTAGGGCATATTTCCAACAAGAAGACCCCGAGACTCGCGATACGCGAGCCCGACCTTGAACACCCAAGGGAAGCTCAAGTGCGGCCTTGTGAATGGCCATCGGAATCATTGGTGGTCTGATGACCCACAAGTATAGGGGATCAATCGTAGTCCTTTCAATAAGTAAGAGTGTCGAACCCAACGAGGATCAGAAGGATCTGACACATGGTTTTCAGCAAGGAAATATCTGCAAGCACTGAAATTGTCGGTAACAGGTGATTGTGTGGTGAGATGATTCGTAGCAAGAAACAAGTAACAAAAGTAACAACGTTGCATAAAAGTGGCCCAATCCTTTTTGTAGCAAGGGACAAGCCTAAACAAAGTCTTATAGGAGGAAAAACGCTCCCGATGGCACACGGGAATTTCTGTCATGCTAGTTTCATCATGTTCATATGATTCACGTTCGTTACTTTGATAGTTTGATATGTGGGTGGACCAGCGCTTGGGTACTGCCCTTACTTGGACAAGCATCCCACTTATGATTAACCCCTCTTGCAAGCATCCGCAACTATGAAATAAGAATTAAGACAAAGTTTAACCATAGCATTAAACTAGTGGATCCAAATCAGCCCCTTACGAAGCAACACATAAACTAGGGTTTAAGCTTCTGTCACTCTAGCAGCCCATCATCTACTTACTACTTCCCAATGCCTTCCTCTTGGCCCAAATAATGGTGAAGTGTTATGTAGTCGATGTTCACATAACACCACTAGAGGAAAAACAACATACAACATATCAAAATACCGAACGAATACCAAATTCACATGACTACTATTAGCATGACTTATCCCATGTCCTCGGGAACAAAAGTAACTACTCACAAAGCATAATCATATTCATGACCAGAGAGGTAATGAGTAGCATCAAGGATCTGAACATAAACACTTCCACCAAATAATCCAACTAGCATCAACTACAAAGAGTAATCAACACTACTAGCAACCTTACAAGTACCAATTGGAGTCGCGAGACGGAGATTGGTTACAAGTGATGAACTAGGGTTTGGAGATGAGATGGTGCTGATGAAGATGTTGATGGTGCTGAGTCCCCTCCGATGAGAGGAGTGCTGGTGATGATGATGGCGACGATTTCCCGCTCCGGGAGGGAAGTTTCCCCGACAGGATCGTCCTGCCGGAGCTCTAGATTGGTTCTGCTCAAGTTCCGCCTCGTGGCGGCGGCGAAACCACGAAAAAGCGCCTCTCTGATTTTTTCTTGGACGAAACCATTCATATAGCAAAATTGGGGGGCAAGTGGGCCAGCAGGGTGCCCACAAGCCCCCATGGCACGGCCTGGGGGGGCGGTGGCCGCGCCGTGCAGGCTTGTGGCCACCCCCTGGCGCCCCTCTGGCACTTCTTCGGCCCAGTATTTTTGATAAATTGGGAAACAAATCCCCGTTAATTTTCACGGCATTTGGAGTTGCGCAGAATAGGTATCTCAACTTTGCTCCACTTTCAGGCCAGAATTCCAGTTGCCGGTATTCTCCCTCTTCATATAAAACTTGCAAAATGAGAGAGAAAAGGCATAAGAATAGTACCGTGAAGTGAAATAACAACCAAAGAAGCGATAAATATCAACATGAAAACATGATGCAAAATGGACGTATCATGGTCCAGGCTAGATTCAAGGAAGAATTTTACGTGTATATACGAAATGCTGGCCTTGAAGATTTTGTTTGAGACCAATGCAAGCAATATTAGCAACTCACTGATTCCTTCAAGCAGAGGTATGCATTTTCATCCAGGTGTAATACACATTCCGTTCTATTTAATCCTTATGATGAATCCTATACTATGGACCTAGATGATTTTAACCATGCATGCAAAATTCCACAATGGGGTAGCTTTAGTGATCCTCACAAATCTGAATATAATGATTTTCTTGCTACCATCACTAGGGGAGAAACTAGAAATATTACACATGCTACCGTGGGGAGCATTCACTTTCCTGCCATACATTATCTTGCTCTCTTCATAGGTAGATGTATTAACGGTAAGCATGAGCACATCCACCTTTGTGTACGCGACCTTAGTATTCTTAAGAGTGCGGTCATGGGTGATAGATGATATAACTTAGGAGCTATTATTGCTAGGAGGCAACACAAAAATGCTAAGGACAGAGATTTCTTTGGTGGAATTTATGCCACCCGTGTAGAAAATCATCTTAGGATACCTACAAAGGAGAATGATATTGAGCTACCACTTGCTTTTCTTGATTATTAGGCTATGGTGCGCTACCAGTTCCTAAAGAGAAATGAACAACATCTCCTATATCGACTAGTCATTGATACTCCCTCCTTCCATCTATACAGGGCCTAAGTTTTGAATCTCTCATACCAAGGCTGTTGCATAAAAAAGAGGAGTAAATATTGGAAATAGTACTTGACCAATTAAATCACATGCCAAGATTTTTTGGGTGCCGTGTAGCCCACTCTCTTCCCTTGCTATTAATCCTTCGCATGCAACCTCCTCTCCTCCTTTTTCTGCATGTAGCTCAACAATAACTCCTCCAGTCCTTCATGCATTAGCCAACAAAAAAAGCTATTAATCCAGGACACCGGGCTCTACGACAAGTTGAGGTGGCCACTCGCACCGCTCCCTTGGACTCGCCGGTCGTGGGCGTTGCCAGTTCAACACGGGAGCTGGAAGCAGCATGTTTGAAGGAGAAGGTGGTCCCGTACATGCCGAGGCACGTTGGAGACAAGGTCCTTCCTAAAGTTAACATGCAAGTTAACCGTGAATATCTCATCAACCATGTCTTGCCTTCGGCACTGGCGAACGTGAACGCAGCGGGCGTAGAGCTAACTGCTGCAGCCGGCCAAGATTCGACGGACGATGGCATGGACACGCACGCGCACGCAGACTTAACCTCAGTAGCTTCCGAACCGGCCGACGGCGACATGGTCGCGCACGTGCACGCGCACGCGGACTTAACCTCAGCAGCTTCTGAATCGACCGACGACGACATGGCCATGCACGCGCATGCGCACGTGGCGGACGCGGAGCTAAAAGTAGCAGTTGGCTCTTCGAAGACATTTGTGGCGAGAGCTTGATCCATGGTGAAGATATAAGGAAAAGTAAAAAATGGTTGTCGTTGAGAATGGAAGGAAATGGCTTTCATTGAGAAGGAGTAGAGAGGACTCGATGGAGAAGAAAGCAAGGACTGGGTGGAGAAGAAAAGAACTCCTAACAGCTCTCTGCATGCATGCAAATAAATGCTGTGTTTTCACGAAGAGACGACCGGCGCGACCTGCGAGAGGAATTTAAGTGGGAGACACATCGGTTAGCTCGTTTGGCCTTATATAGATGGAAAAATAAAATTTGAGGTTAGGCCTTATATAGATGGAAGGAGGGAGTAGTCAACATGCTGTCCATATTACCCTTCCTGCTCCTGCCTTCTTTAACTTTCAGGAACAATGAAGGTACTTATTAACCAGAGAGGAGGCAAACGAGTACGAGAGAGAGGCGACAACCGCTCGCCTTCATGCTGAAGCCATTCAGGCGGCAGCTACCGCAGCCCTGTACAACCCCAACTATGACTTTGGATATTATCTAGGCCAGCCATGGCCCTAGAACAACTTAGGCCAAAAGCCTAAGCTTGGGGGAGTACGTATTTCTCAACGACATTACATTCATGTTCACACACTCATTCCAGTTGTCGGTGTTCATACTTTTTCATTGTACCATCCATGGTAGTTTATTTCTTCCTTTTGCTTTCTTCTTTTGTGTTCCATTAACCTTGAGAAAATAATAATAAAAGAGTTTTAGCTTTACCTTCTAGTTGTTTAGTTGTAGTGTTAAAACAAAAACCAAAAAGATTCTTCATTCTTCTTTTGCTTGTTGCAGCCTTTCCCGTGTAAATTATTTTTCTTTCTTCTTTGGGTCATAAGGAGAAAACCACGATGACATGTTGAGTGGCTCTCATATTCGTTATCGTTTATCTATCAGAGAGTCCATATTACCTTATCCTCTCCTTTGAGTTATTGCTTGCAGATTCCAGCTTAGTCCAATGCACATGCACTATTATTATTATTTTTCACACTGTTCGGTCGTGCAAGTTAAAGGAAATAATGATGATATATAATGAAGTGATGGAGATGGAGAAAAGCTGGTATGAACTCGACCTATCTTGTTTTTGTAAATATGATTAGCTCATTGTTCTGGATTCAACTCGTTATGGATTGAACATGTTTGCAATAACAATTAGAGATCATAGTTACTTATGCCATGCTTAATTAGCTAGGAGTGAATAATGGTTTGTCTTGAGTGCCAACATGCATATTAAAATGGTTGTGATGTAGTATGATATAATGGTATCGTCCTCCGAATGATTCGAGTGGCTTGACTTGGCACATTTTCACACATGTAGTTGAAACAAAATCAACATAGCCTCTGCGATGTTTATGTTCATAGTGATTTATATGCTACTCATGCTTGCATTCAATGTTGGTTAATATCAAAGCATGTTTATGACTGTTGTCGCTCTCTAGTTGGTCGCTTCCCAATCTTTTGCTCGCCTTCACATGTACTAAGCAGGAATACTCCTTGTGCATCCATCCTCATAAACCCAAAGTTATTCCATATGAGACAACCATCCCTACCTATATGCGGTATTCACCTATCGTCCAAAGTAAATTTGCATGTGACATACTCTAAACCTTCAAATAAATATTCTATTTTGTATGCCCAAATCGCTCATGTGGTGACTAGGGGATATCAGTATCTTCCATGCCAGGTGGGTTATTCTCAAGATGTGTGTTGATTCACTATAATTCACGAGAAAGTGGCTGATAATCGGGATGCCTAGTTCCATGCTCAAAAGTCAAATCAAACTTAATGAAATAAAACTCCCCCAGGATTGTTGTTTGTATAGATGGCACCCGTGGATGCGGCCCGCTGTGGAATGTGATTGATTGGTGGAGGGGGAGTAAAAACTTTACTATTCTGTTTGGGAACCGCCTATAATGTATTTAGCATGGAAGATATTGAGAACTCTTAGTTGTTACATTGACAATGAAAGCATACCGCCCAAATTTTTGATTCATCTCTGTTTTAAAAGCTCGAGCTCTGGCACCTCTACAAATCAATGCTTCCCTCTGCGAAGGGCCTATCTATTTTACTTTACTGTTGAGTCATCCTCTTCTTATAAAAGGCACCAGTTAGAGAGCACCCCCATCATTTCTTTGCTTTTTCTAATAATTAATGTTGAGTATGAGTATGACTGGATCTCTTCTACCACGAATTACAATGTCTAGTCAGTCCTTGTTCTTTGGAGGTGCTTTGCATTTATGTTTTGCGGTCTCAAAAAGGGCTAGTGAGATACCAGTTTATCATATTGTATTTATGATTGTTTTGATAAAATTGTTGTCATCTGAGACTTATTGTTATTGCTCGCTAGTGATTATGCCATTGATATGAGTAAATATGAGACCTAAATGTTATTATGAATGTGGTTAGTCTATAATCTGAGCTGAAAATCTGAACATAAGTTAGACATATTTACAATAACAAGGTCAAACAGAGTTTGTAAAAGTTTTTCTTTATCACTTTCAGTTTATCAACTGAATTGCTTGAGGACAAGCAAAGGTTTAAGCTTGGGGGAGTTGATACGTCTCCAATGTATCTACTTTTCCAAACTCTTTTGCCCTTGTTTTGGACTCTAATTTGCATGATTTGAACGGAACTAACTCGGACGGACACTGTTTTCAGCAGAATTGCATTGGTGTTATTTTTGTGCAGAAATAAAAGTTCTCGGATTGACCTGAAAATTTACGAAGAATATTTTTGGATTTTATAAAAAAATACTGGTGAAAGAATCTAACGGAGAGGGGCCACCTCCAGGCAACAAGCCTGCAGGGCGCGCCCCCTAGTCTGTGCCCCCTGTGCTTCTGGGCCCCCTGAAGCTCATCGACCTTGTTTCCACTCCTATATATTCCCATGTGCGGAGAAAAAATCAAGGAGAAGAATTCATCGCAGTTTTATATATGGAACCGCCGCCACCTCCTGTTCTTCCTCGGGAGGGCAGATCTGGAGTCTGATTTGGGCTCTGGAGAGGGGAAATCGACTTCGTCGTCATCACCAACCATCCTTCATCACCAATTTCATGACACTCTCCATCGTTCATGAGTAATTCCATCTTAGGATTGCTCGACATGTGATGGGTTGGATGAGATCTATCATGTAATCAAGTTAGTTTTGTTAGGGTTTGATCCCTAGTATCCATTATGTTTTGAGATTGATGTTGCTATGACTTTGCTATGCTTAATGCTTGTCACTAGGGCCCGAGTGCCATGATTTCAGATCTGAACCTATTATGTTCTTGATCCTATCTTGCTAGTTATAGACATCTATTACGAGTTATGATCCGCATCCCCCGGGGTGATAATAATTGGGATTATTTTCGATGATTACCGTAGTTTGAGGAGTTCATCTATTCACTAAGTGATAATGCTTTGGTCCGGTTCTCTATTAAAAGGAGGCCTTAATATCTATTAATTTCCATAGGACCCCGCTGCCACGGGAGGGTAGGACAAAAGATGTCATGCAAGTTCTTCTCCATAAGCACGTATGACTATATATGGAATACATGCCTACATTACATTGATGAATTGGAGCTAGTTCTATATCACCCTATGTTATGACTGTTGCATGATAAATGCCATCCGACATAATTATCCATCACTCATCCATTGCCTATGAGCTTTCCACTTATTGGTCTTTGCTAAGTTACTTTCCGTTGCTACTGTTACAATCATTATAAAACTGCCATTGTCACATTGGCCACAGTTACCGTTTGTTCCATACTACTTTGCTGCAGATATTAAGTATTTCAGGTGTAGTTGAATTGACAACTCAGGTGCGAATACTCGAGAATATTCTTTGGCTCCCCTTGTGTCGAATCAATAAATTTGGGTTGAATACTCTACCCTCAAAAACTGCTGCGATCCCCTATACTTGCGGGTTATCAATGTGTAGGGTGTACTTGACTAGTCATAGTTTCTAAAACTGGCCCACACTAAAAATTGGGAAAATGCTAGTTTTTATCTTGTCAAGTAGTCTAATCACCCCCTCTAGACATACTTTCGATCCTACATTGTGCAACCTTTCTGTTTTGCCCAGAACCTTGCCGGGACTTAGTCGAAACTTCCGCACCTCAGAACTTCTAGGCCGCGGAACTTCCGCCAAGAGGCCTAGCAGCTTCCGGGGTACCCGAAGGAGGAGACGAACTGTGTGGTTAGCCCGGAACCCGACCGAACCTTGGCCGGAACTTCCGGAAATCGCTGGAACTTCCGATCTTCACATTAATCTAGCTCCAACAGCTGAATCCGGCCCCCACCTATAAATAGTCTTCTTCTTCCCCACGAAGAACTAGACAACTTCACTTTCTCTCACAACCATTTTCAGACATCGATTTCTGGAAGTTCTCCCCCTTAGCCAACCAAAGCTCTTGATCTTTCGAGGAGTGAAGGAGGAGTGCCTGATCTATACATACACCAAAGCAAAAGTTCAATCCTCCTTGTTTTCGTGCTGCAGCTTGTTACTCTTGGAGGTTGGAGACTCCTAGGCGGTAGGAGTAGTTCGACGAGGAATCTTTCATTATGATTTCCCCCAAATAGTTTGTGAGGTTTTCGAGGCCACCTCAAGGCTTACCACTAGTGGTTGAGAAACGCCTTCATGGTGTTGTCTCAAGGAGAGAATAGGGCGAGACTTTGTGGCATTGGTGTGCCTTCGTGGTAACATACACCTCTCTAAATGGTGACGTAGCTTCCCTTCAAGGAAGTGAACATCGGGATACATCGTCATCTCTCAAAGTTGCGGTTATTCCTAAGCCTAGCTCATTACTTGTGGTTACTTGTCTCCTTATGTGTATAATATGTTTTCGTATTTAGGTTTGTTTATGTAGTTAGGTGCTTAACTTGTATATCTTATTTGTCACCTTATCTCCGGAGCAATTGTTAGGATAATGTTCTTATTCCACATTATTGCCTAAAATTGCTAAGTAACAACTAAAATTTGCAATTGTACCTATTCAACTCCCCTCTATGTCCATCTCAATCCTTTTCAATTGTTATCAGTGCCTCGTGCTCTAATCATGTGGCTTAACTGCCCTAGAGCGAGAAGGATAAGAATGGGAACCATCTGACCGCTCCTCCCCTTGAGGGAGGATCTTCATCCATGGATGAAAGGAGATCCTTCACTTCTAAGGATCTTGAACGGGCCCTTCCTAAGCAGAAAGAGGAGCATGATGCTTCTATTAAGGCCTTTGTCAAAATGAGGTTGGATGCATTAGGTGCAAAAATTACACCAACGGAGAACCCAATGGGTGTGATAAAACAATCAAATGCATATCTCCCTAATTTGGGCCAACAACCTCAAACTCATAACAACACCGGTGTTCCATGGCTATATGCAAAGCCTAGATTGGAGAAACCTAAGTGTAATGCTGGGGAAACCCTCCTTGATGACACTGTCGATTTTTCTTTGTGGAGAGTAGGTATGTAGGATCATCTTAGGTTTGCCAACAATGAGATGCTGGAGATCTTGGAGAAAGGTTACAACCCCGTGAACCCCAAGGACCTCACACCAAGTGAAGTATATGAAAAGCACCTCAATGAGACCGCGATAATGCTCATAAGAAGGGGCTTGTGTGACAAATATAAAAGGCCCTACATTCACCTATCAAATGCAAAAGAACTATGGGATAGCATAGTGATGACCAATATGGGAACATTCTCTCTTTGTCTTGCACACTATGAGATTGCAAAAGGGGAATTACAATATTTCTGCATGGAGAAAGGTGAGAACCCCAAGCATCTTCTTGAGAGATTGATGACACTTGCCGCCGACATAGAATCATATGATTGTGAGAAGAGTCAAGATGGATTGGATAAAATGCTAAATGCTCTTGCTCCATACCACCATCAAATGGCATGGGACATAAGGAGAGAGCATGGGTTTAAGGACATGTCTCCTGATGATGTCATCTCAACCTTCGAATTATTCAAAGAATCAAAGGACAATGCTACAAGGCATCTTGTCATGCATGGCTCGTCATCACCCAAGACAAATTTTGCCTTGAAGGCCAAGCATGTGAGGGATGATGATGTTAGTGAAGAAGAAGAGGAAGATGAAGAAGAAGGTTATGAAGATGAATCAGATGACGGGCTCTCATATGAAGACATGTCTCTCTTTGTGAAGAAGTTTAATGCAAGAAAATTCAAGGGAAGATTCCAAAAGAAGAAAAATAAGGACTTGCTACAATTGTGAAGAAACCAACCACTTCTCAAACGAGTGTCCCTATGAGAAGAGAGAAGACAAACTAAGATTTCTGAAGACTTTTGTAAAGATTAAGTTGCCCAACCCATTAAACTCCAAGTTCAGGAGAAGAGATGGGAAGGAAATGGTTTCTCAAGATGAATATGACCCCGATGATGTTGGGGTTGTTGTAGGCATAGCCCAATACACTCAAACCACAATGAGACTGGTCAACAGAAGTGTTGATGTTGTCAAATACAAGTACATGAAAGACTACAAGGGTAATGCGCACAAATATCTCATGGCAAAAGGTGTGGTAGAAGATGATGAGGCACAAACATTTTCACACAAAGTAAAGGTAACCCCATGACCTAACCCTCCTCTATTTTCCTCTACTGCGTATAGTGATGAATATGTTGATGTTGAAGATCATGATCATGAATCTGAAATAAGTGATGCCATGTTTTCTAAAATGAAGAAAGTCATGTGCTCTCTCAAATGAAAGAAACTCATTATGCTTCGTATGCTTATGGAGATGGTGAGTAAGCACACCACCTCCATTAAGGAACTCGAAACCCTTGTTACCGAGGAAAAGGAGAAATGTGAAATCCCTGAGCAGAAAGTCCTGTATGAGAAAGCATGTAATGATGAATTGTACTTGAAAATAGGCGCAAACATTGATAAGCACACTAAAACTGGCCTCTTTGAAAAAGACTGAAAGCAGTTATGAAGTGTTAAGAAGTGACAAGTGTAAACTTGACGAGTCTCATGCCACTCTTTCTAAGGATGGTGAGCTCTTACATTTGTTTCTCAAGTCAAAGGAAGAGGAGATCGACACTCTTACAAAGAAGTTTGACAAACTCAAGCTTACATATCTTAAAATTCTAGGCAAAGTTTACTCCTCTCCTATTATAAATGTTGATGCTTGTGCTACTAACCCGAGTGGTGACCTAGCTAGTATACTTGAGGAGAACCGGTTGCTAAAGGCTTAAATTGAAAAAGGGCTCATGTCATGTGCCCAAGGACAAAAGAACCTCAATGAAGTGTTGAGTCAACACAAGGAGGTAGTAGCTAAGGAAGGGCTTGGATTTGATCCAAGCATAAGCAAGAATACAATGATGACACATAAGTCCACAACTCCCCTCAAGGAGATATTTGTTCAAGAAGGAAACAAGGAAAATAGTTTGGGAAATGTCGGGAAGGTTGCGAGTAGGAAAGCCACAAGGGACCAGCCTGCTCCCAATAAGCCAAAAGAATGTATGCCTCCATCATATGTGCTCCATAAGGCAAAAGATGGAGATATCTATGATCAATTTGTTGGGCCTTGAAATGATTTTTGTTTCTATGCAATTTGGGTGCCTAAGACTCTTGTTACTAACGTGAGAGGTCCTACTGTAAAATGGGTGCCTCTAATCAAGACTTGAAATGTGTGTAGGTTGCCTTCTCCGGTGGAGTCAAATGGGTGATTAATAGCAGATGCACCAATCATATGACCGGAAATGGCGGTGGGTCTAAAGGATAGGTACTTGGTTTGGGAAAGATAGAAATCACAAATGACATGTCACTTGCAAATGTCATGCTTGTCCAATCCCTTAAATATCACTTACCCTTTGTTTGTCAATTGGCCTCTGTTGGCTATGATACACTTTTTGGACTAACGGATCTGAAAGTATTTAAGAGAGATACTTTTGAAGTTGCTTTCCGAGGGAGTTGGATGGCAACCTTTACACGGTTGATTTCTCAAAAGAGAGCACATTCCATGCAACTTGCCTCATGGCCAAGGTTGACAATGGAAGGCTATGGCATCGCCGGCTAGCCCATGTCCATATGAGAAATCTTTAAGATCTCTTAAAGGGTGAACACATCCTTGGACTAACCAATGTATAGTTTGAGAAAGACCGTGTGTGCAGTGCATGCATTGCCCGGAAGCAGAATCAATCAAAGCATCCCCCAAGAATATAATATCAACCTCAAGACCTTTGGATCTCCTTCATGTGGATCTCTTTAGTCCTCCTTCACGGGATAGTCTTGGTGGGAAGAAGTATGGGTTCGTCATTGTTGATGATTACTCGAGATATACATGAGTGTTCTTTCTTAAATCCAAGGATGAGACAAAGATCACTTTCATTGACTTTTCCAAGCAAGATCAACACAAGTTTGACAAAGAAATCTTGGGAATAAGAAGTGACAATGGATCCGAATTCAAGAACTCCACCCGGGAAGAGTTCCTCAGTGATGAAGGAATTGAGCATCAATACTCAGCACCATATACCCCACACCAAAATGGGGTAGCCGAAAGGAAGAACCACACTCTTGTGGAGATGGCAAGATGCATGTTGGATGAGTATAAGTCTCCCCATAGCTTTTGGACAGAAGTCGTAAACACCGCATGCCATGCATCAAGTCATCTCTTTCTCCGCAAGACCTTAGAGAAGACCCCATATGAGCTCATAACCGAAAACAAGCCAAATGTCAAGTATTTGCGGGTATTTGGCTCCAAAGGTTTCATTCTAAACAAGAGAGAACAATTAGGAAAATTTCAATCTAAAACAACTGAAGGAATATTTGTTGGTTATGGATCAAACTCTCATGCCTATAGGATCTACAACAAATCCACCAGATGCGTTGTAGAAACTCGTGATTTGGTATTTGATGAATTTGATGGCTCCCATGGGGAGAATGTTGATCTAAGTGATGCAAATGAAGAAGATCCCTTGCAAGAAATTTTGACCATGGGTGTAGGTGCTCTCCTTCCAATGGAATATGTCCCTTATGCAGGTGAAGATGAGGACACAAGAACCACTCATGCTCAACTAACTACTACACCTTTGTCACCACAAGATCTCATCCCTCAAGGGGGTACATAATTCAAGAACAAGAATACATTCACCGTCAAGTACAAGAACAAAAACAAGTCCATCATCAAGTACAAGAACAAGAACATGCACATGTTGATGTTGACGAATCTACTCATGATGATGAACCTCAACAAATGATGCATGAAGAGGAAGATCTTCCTCCACACATTATAGATCCTCATGTTGAAGATGTTGATGATGCGAACAAAGTTGAACCTCGTGAAACCTTAACCTCCATCATGCCTCGTCTGGCTGGACGTGTTGACGTTGACCAAATTCTCACCAAGATATCGAAAGGTAGAGTCACTCGTAAACAATTGAGAAACTTTTGTGCTCAATTATCTTTTGTCTCTAGTGTTGTGCTGATCAAGGCACAAGATGTGTTGACGGACCACGACTGGCTTCTTGCTATGCAAGAAGAGTTGAACAGCTTTGGGCGCAACCAAGTGTAGTATTTAGTCAAAAGGACAACTAAGGAGCACACCGTCATTGCAACAAAATGGATCTTCAAGAAAAAACAAGATGAAAATGGCGTAATCATCAGAAACAAGTCAAGGTTAGTGCCACAAGGGTACTCACAAGTTGAAGGTTTGGATTTTGATGTGACCTTCGCCCCTGTTTCCCATCTTGAATCAATTCGCATTGTACTTGTTTATGCTCCCTCCAATGGTTTTACTTTACATCTAATGGACGTAAAGAATGCTTTTCTTAACGGTCCTCTACAAGAATATGTGTATCACAACCACCCGGTTTCATTAACCCTGATCAAAAAGACTATGTGTCCAAACTTCACAAGGCCTTATATGGCCTCAAACAAGCACCTCGTTCTTGGTATGATCATCTTAAGAAGTTTCTACTAGATGATGGTTTTGTGAGAGGGGTGATTGACCCTACTCTCTTCACTAAGAGGGAAAATGGTGATTTGATCTTGTGCCAAATTTACGTAGATGATATCATTTTTGGTTCCCCTAACATCCATTTATGCAAGAAGTTTGCGGTGCGGACTTGAAGTTCGTTCTCGGTTTTCAAATTTAACAATGTCAACAAGGAATCTTCTTGTCTCAAATTAAGTATCTCAAGCACATTCTTGTGAAGTTGGGAATAACAAATGCGAGTCCATGCAAGGTACCCATGCCAATCACAACTGCTCTTAATGAAGACACAAATGGTATTCCATCTAATCCGTCTATTTACCGCTCTATGATTGGTTCACTTCTTTATCTTTGTGCATCTAGACTAGACATCATATTAAGTGTAGGCATTTGTGCAAGATTTCAAGCTTCCCTTGGGAAAGTCATCATAAGGCGGTTAAGAATATTCGCAGATACCTTGTTCACACCCCAAAGTTGGGTCTATGGTACCCCAAGGATGCCAAGTTTGATCTCATTGGGTACACAGATGCAGATTGACTTACAACTTGTAATGCCCAAGATGCGATCCTATCCTTATTTTTGCAGATTGACTTACAGGTATAGAAGCGCATCTCGTAGTTTTGGAAGAATGGATATTGTTACAAGTACATGTATAGAAGAGATGAGTACATGGAATTGGCTTACACTCGCCACAAGTTGCAACATAATCATCTCAATACAACAATACATTCAATCACCATGTAGAAGAGAACGGTACGACTACAGACGAAAACAAACAACAAAAGAACAACGTCCATCCTTTCTATCCTAGGATGGATGTCTGAAACCCATCCCACATCGATGAAGAAGAAGAAGAAGGAAACTCAAAATAGCACAATCATCGCGCTCACGTCAAAGTATCGCTTTACGAGTACCTCCAACTGTTGTTGTAGGAATCTCTGAGCCATAGGGACTCAACAATCTCATTTCCAAAGGTATCAAGACTAGCAAAGCTTAATGGGTGAGGTATGGTTAAGTGGTGAGGCTGCAGCAAGCAACTAAGCATTTATTTGAGTGGCTAACTTACGAGTACAAGAAATATGAGGGGGGTGATCTACGCATAAACGGACGTGACTAATGATGGTCAACTAAATGATCCTGGACACCTACTTATGTCAGACAAAAGCCCACCCTGTCCTCTTCTGGATGCATAACTCACGAGAAGAGACAGTCATGGTTACACACACAGTTGGCATATTTTAATTAAGTTAACTTCAAGTTATCTAAAGCCGGGCGTTAAATAAAGTTTCCAAGTTGCCACATAACCGCGGGCATGACTTTCTGAAAGATATAACCCTGCAGGGGGTGCTCCAACTAGTCAATCACAAACTACCACATGCTTCGTCAGAAACCTCGACCGCGGAAATCCCGTGATCTCCTTGGATTCCTAGTGGAAAACCTCAACCTCGAGATAGCCCAAAGTATCCTCGAAATCCCTCGCACAAGACGCCCGAGAAAGGTAAAACAAATCCAGCAAGGCCGCCTAGCGTGTCGATGACCCCGATAGGAGCCGCGCATCTCGTTCTCAGGACACGACGAATGAGCAGTACGTACCGTGGCCAAATAGAAATCCCCCGAGTGGCCCCGGATGGCCCCACAAGTGGCTATGTTTTGGACAAACACTCGTGAGGAGCACTGGCTCGGGGGTTTATTAATTATCCACGGGGTCCGGAAAGTCCCTATGCAATTTTATTAGGTTATTAGGAAAATGTAGTACCAATGTTGGGCCTTGCTAGATGAGTTTTATCCCAAAACGGAAGTCAAGGGGGTCCCCATAACATCCCCAAGCATGTTAGGAGCGCTCAATATGGAACTTTAACACCGGTAGCCGAAACTAAGGCAGCAAAAGCAGAACAAAACACCCAGCTAAAAAGGCCAAGCCTTCCTCCTTTTACCAAGTATATACGTGCATTAAATTAAATAGCAATAATATGGTGATACAACAAGGAACCCATGTTTTCACATGGAAAGCAACTGCACGTGTAACTAGGAATGCTATAAGAAGTATGAGCAAGTAGTAACATAGCCAGAGAGTGGTTTGCTGGGATGTGGAGGGGTTAGAGGTTTTCACGGAAATGCTTGGAGGCTTATTAAACAAGTGGTAGGCAACACGACATAGAGAAGAAACAAGATAAATCGCATGGCAATGATAGTAATGGTATCTTGGGAAATGGTCATCTTGCAAATATTGGAGAGGATTGAATAAACTTGAAGAGAAGCACTCCGATTGAAAAATACTTTACACAACGACTCCAGTTGAAAATAATTGATAAGACAATTTGATTGAGCAAAAGAATTAATACTCTCATAGAAATATGACAACACCATTTAGAAAAGATATGAAATCACCAGTGATATCGAAGCAACTCGAATTACCATATTCCAACAAAACAAAGGATGAGGCTTAAGAAATAAGCCAGAAACAAATATATGATAGAGATTCCATCCAATATTCTCGTGGTAAGGTTCGCACGAGCTTTATCTTACAGTAGCCCTCACGTACAAGGTAGTACACACCACAAACGAAGCATCCCCGAGTCGTAGCAAGCTACAAGGACTCATTGAGACACAACGAGAACCGCTGTAAGAAGATCGTGGACAAACTAATCCACTAGATGTCGAACCCCAACCTCACATCATGCATCTATTGGAAGATAATGCTAGGTAACTACTTGAATTCCTACCTAATAACTTCAGAAATTTTCTGGTTATGCAATGGGGTCCTGATACGTCTCAAACGTATCTATAATTTTTGAAGGTTTCATGCTGTTATCTTGTCTTTTTTGGATGTTTTATGTACCTTTTATATATTTTTTTGGGACTAACTAATTAATTCAGTGCCAAGTGCCAGTTCCTGTTTTTTCTGTGTTTTTGATTCTTTTCAGATCTGATTTTGGAACGGAGTCCAAACGGAACCTCGAAAATACTTTTCCGCCGCCGCAAGCTTCCGTTTCCGCGAGATCTCATCTGGAGACCCTTCCCGACGCCCTGCCGGAGGGGACTTTGGAGTTGGAGGGCTTCTTCATCATCATCATCGCCCCTCCAATGACTAGTGAGTAGTTCACTTCAGACCTACGGGTCCGTAGTTAGTAGCTAGATGGCTTCTTCTCTCTCTCTTGGATCTTCAATACAAAGTTCTCCATGATCTTCATGGAGATCTATCCGATGTAATCATCTTTGGCGGTGTGTTTGTCGAGATTTGATGAATTGTGGATTTGTGATCAGATTATCTATGATATATATTTGAGTCTTTGCTGATTTCTTATATGCATGATTTCATATCCTTGTAAGTCTCTCCGAGTCTTGGGTTTTGTTTGGCCAACTACATCTATGATTCTTGCAATGGGAGAAGTGCTTGGTTTTGGGTTCGACCATGTGGTGACCTTTCCCAGTGACAGTAGGAGCAGCAAGGCACACATCAAGTAGTTGCCATCAAGGGTAAAAAGATGGGATTTTTATCATTGGTTTGAGATTATCCCTCTACATCATGTCATCTTGCTTAAGGCGTTACTCTGTTCTTATGGACTTAATACACTAGATGCATGCTAGATAGAGGTCGACGTGTGGAGTAATAGTAGTAGATGCAGAAAGTATCGGTCTACTTGTTTTGGACGTGATGCCTATAGATATAATCGTTGCATAGATATCGTCACGACTTTGCGCGGTTCTATCAATTGCTCGACAGTAATTTGTTCACCCACCGTCTACTTGCTTTCATGAGAGAAGCCACTAGTAAACACTACGGCCCCCGTGTCTATTCACATCCATCATTTACACCTCCGCTTTTACTTTGCTTTGTTACTTTGTTGCTTTCAGTTCTCACTTGGCAAACAATATATAAGGGATTGACAACCCCTTCATAGCGATGGGATCAAGCTTTTGTGTTTGTGTACGATCTTGAGATACTCCTCCACTGGATTGACACCTTGGTTCTCAAACTGAGGGAAATACTTACCATCGCTGTGCTACATCACCCTTTCCTCTTCAAGGGAACACCAACGCAAGTCTCAAAGGCCACGGGGGAAATCCTTTGCATACTTGCCCAGGAAGTCCCTTAAGGCATAGCCACAGCAGAAGTATTCCTGGTGCCATCGACACATCTATTTCTGGCACCATTGGAAGGTATTTTGTATAGTAGCATAGCTGACATCAGAAGCATTTCTGGCGCCGTTGCCGGGGAGGAGAAATCAAGATCTATCCAAATAGGTCTCACAAACTCTTCTCTTGCATTTACTTTTGTTCCTAGTTGCCTCTCGTTTTCCTCTCCCTCACTTCATATTTGCCGTTTTCATTTTCCTTTCTCCTTCGCCATTTTCTTTTGCCTTTGCCGTTTCCCTTTGCCGGTTCTCTTGCTTGCTTGTGTGCTTGTTTGTTTGTTGAAGCCATCATGGCTGAAAACACCAAACTTTGTGACTTCTCGAGCAGTAATAATAATGATTTTATTAGTACTCCGATTGCTCCCGCCACTAGTGCGGAATCGTATAAAATCAACGCAGCTTTGCTGAATCTTGTTATGAAAGAGCAATTCTGGCCTTCCTAGTGAAGATGTCACATCCCATCTCAGTACCTTCATTGAGCTTTGTGATACGCAGAAGAAAAGAGATGTGGATAATGACGTGATTAAGTTGAAACTTTTTTCCTTTCTCGTTGCGAGATCGCGCAAAAACTTGGTTTTTTTCTTTGCCTAAAAATAGTATCGATTCTTGGGATAAGTGCAAAGATGCTTACATATCCAAGTATTTTCCATCGGCTAAGATCATCTCCTTACGTAACGATATCATGAATTTCAAGCAACTTGATCATGAACACGTTGCACAATCTTGGGAGAGGATGAAGCTTATGATTAGAAATTATCCCGCTCATGGCTTGAGTTTGTGGATGATTATACAAATCTTTTACGCTGGCTTGAATTTCGCTTCTCGCAATATCTTGGACTCCGCGTCAGGTGGAACGTTCGTGGAAATCACGTTAGGAGACGCTACAAAACTCCTAGACAATATCATGACCAACTACTCTCAGTGGCACACTGAAAGGTCGCTTGCTAGCAAAAAGGTGCATGCTATAGAAGAGATTAACTCGCTTAGTGCTAAGATGGACGAGTTGATGAATTTGGTTGCGAGTAGAAATGCTACCGTAGATCCTAATGAGATGCCACTATCTTCTTTGATCGAAAGTAGCAACACTAGTTTGGACGTGAATTTTTTTGGTAGGAACAATTTTGGCAACAACAATGCTTTTAGAGGAAACTAAGTTCCTAGGACT
This sequence comes from Hordeum vulgare subsp. vulgare, assembly GCF_904849725.1. Taxonomy (NCBI): domain Eukaryota; kingdom Viridiplantae; phylum Streptophyta; class Magnoliopsida; order Poales; family Poaceae; genus Hordeum; species Hordeum vulgare. Next base: position 216,611,270 of record NC_058520.1, on the reverse strand, counting down.
TTTCCTAGTAACTCCTCTAACAATTATGGCAATTCCTAGAACAACACTTATGGAAATCACAACAAATTACCCCTCTGATTTAGAGAGTAATATCAAAGAGTTCATTAACTCTCAAAAGATTTTCAATGCGTCCATAGAGGAAAAACTACTCAAAATAGACGATTTGGCTAAGAGCGTTGATAGGATGTCTTGAGATATTGATGCTTTGAAAGTTAGATGTGCTCCTCCCAAGGTCAATTTGGATGAAACTTTGAAATCTATGCGTATCTCCATGAATGAGAGCAAAGAAAGAACCGCCCAAATTCGCGCTAGACATGAATGGTTTAAAAGGGTGCCTTCTAGTGATGCAAATCATGAAGATCTTAAAGTGCTTGGTGTGTATCCTCTTGAATCTTTGTTTTCGCGTGTCAAACCTACTTATGGAGGGGCTAGATATGAATCCGCTTTGGTTGAAAACCGCCCCAATGATTCAGAGTCCACCTATCTTGATGATAAAGGTGTGGAGAGTGGAGGAGAAGAAGTCAAAATTTTGGGTAGTAATGAAACTCCCACTTTGGATTTCAAGGAATTCAATTATGATAATTCCTCCTTGTTTGAATGCATTTCTTTGATGCAATCCATTGCAAACTCTCCACATGCTTATAGCCAAAGTAAAGCCTTTACCGCGCATATCGTAGATGCTATGATGAAATCTCTTGAAGAGAACCTGGAACTAGAAGTCTCTATACCTAGAAAACTTCATGATGAGTGGGAACCTACTATCAAAATCAAGATAAAAACTATGAGTGAAATGCTTTGTGTGATTTGGGTGCTAGTGTTTCCGCGATTCCAAAGTCTTTATGTGATATTCTTGATTTTCATGAGATTGAAGAGTGTTCTCTTAATTTGCATCTTGCGGATTCTACTGTCAAGAAACCCATGGGGAGGATCTATGATGTTCTTATTGTTGCAAATAAGAACTATGTACCCGTGGATTTCATTGTACTTGACATAGATTGCAATCCTTCCTGTCCAATTAGTATTGGTAGACCTTTCCTAAGGACTATTGCTGCTATCATCGATATGAAGGAAGGGAATATTAGATTTCAATTTCCTTTAAAGAAGGGCATGGAGCACTTTCCTAGAAAGAAAATAAGATTGCCTTATGAATCTATGATGAGGGTTTGAGCACCAAAGATGACTATACGTGATTCCATCACTTTTTGCCTAGCTAAGGGCGTTAAACAAAAGCGCTTGTTGGGAGGCAACCCAACGAATCTATCCTTTTTCTTTCTGTTTTGTGTTTTCCACACTTTCATAATTTTGTTATGATTGTGTTTTTTGTGTTTCTTTTTGCGTTTGTGCCAAGCAAAACCGTTATGATTAGTCTTGGGGATGATCGTTTGGTCATGCTGGAAAAGACAGAAACTTTTTGCTCACGAATAGAATTTTCATTTTTTATGTAAGAGCTTTTGAGTTGATTCTTTTTGCAGCTGATTGCTACACAAATTCTTCAGACTATTGTAATTTTTCAGAATTTCTCAAGTACCAGAGGTATACGAAATATACAGATTGCTACAGACTGGTCTGCTGTTAACAGATTCTGTTTTTGTTGTGTTGGTTGCTTATTTTGATGAAACTATGGATAGTATCGGGGGGTATTAGCCATGGAAGATTGAAACTACAGTAACCCAACATCATCACAAGTAGAATTTAAGTTTGCTACAGTACCTAAGGAAGTGGTGGTTTGCTTTCTTGTACTAATGTTATCACGAGTTTCTGTTTAAGTTTCGTGTTGTGAAGTTTTCATGTTTTGGGTGAAGTTCTTATGGACAAAGAGATAAAGAGTGGCAAGAGCTCCAGCTTGGGGATGCCCAAGGCACCCCAAGAGATTCAAGGATGTTGTAAAAGCCCAAGCTTGGGGATGCCCCAGGAAGGCATCCCCTCTCTCGTCTTCAATCCATCGGTAACGTTATTTGGGGCTATATTTTTATTCACCACATGTTATGTGTTTTTGCTTGGAGCATCTTGTATCGTAGGAGTCTTTTATTTTTGTTGTGTCACAATCATCCTTGCTGCACACCTAGAGAGAGAGACATGCACACACCGTGATTTTGTCGAGCTTCACTTATATCTTTTGGTAGACAATTCAGCTCACATGTGCTTCACTTACATCTTTTGAGCTAGATACTTTTGCTCTATGTGCTGCACTTATATCTTTTAGAGCACGGCGGTGCGTGGCTTGGTAGTTGATCTATGCTTTGACAGTAGTCTCAAAAGGGGTAGTTATCCAAAGGGATACGAAAACTTCCACCTTCATGTGCATTGAATAGTTAGAGAAGTTTGATTCATCTCAATTAGTTTTGAGTTGTGGTTATGGTAATTTTGAAGTCATGCTAGTAAGGTGTTGTGGATCTAGAAATACTTGTGTTGAATCTAGCATGCACGTATGGTGAACCTCTATCTGATGAAATCTGAACATGACTAGTATATTGATTGTCATCCTTTGCGTGGCGGTCGGGATCGCGCGATGGTTTATACCTACCAACCCTTCCCCTAGGAGTATGCGTTGAATGCTTTGTTTCGATTACTAATAAAACTTTTGCAACAAGTATATGAGTTCTTCATGACTAATGTTGAGTCCATGGTTTAGATGCACTTTCACCTTCCACCATCGCTATCTTCTTAGTGCCGTGCAACTTTCGTCGGTGCACAAAACCCACCATTAGCCTCCCTCAAAATAGCCACCATACCTACCTACTATGGCTTTTTCAAAGTCATTCCGAGATATATTGCCATGCAACTACCACCATGACATGTGACACCACGTCTACATTTCCATTGCATGATCGTAAGATAGCTTGCATGATGTTTCCATTGATGTCTATGCCATGCTAGATCATTGCCACGATACACTACCGAAGGCATTCCATATAGAGTCATAGTTGCTCTAAGTTTTGAGTTGAAAGTGTGATGATCATCATTAATGGAGCATTGTCCCATGTGAGGAAATAAAATTGGTCAAAGAAGCCCACCAAAAAAAAGAGGCCAAAGAGCCCACAAAAAAAAATGAGAGAAGGGACAATGCTACCACTTTTTCTACACTTGTGCATATTAAGCACCATGATCTTCATGACTGAGAGTTTCTCGTTTTGTCACCACCATATAGCTAGTGGGAATTTTTCATTATATAACTTGGCTTGTATATTCCAATGATAGGCTTCCTCAAAATTGCCTTAGGTCTTCGTGAGCAAGCAAGTTGGATGCACACCCACTAGTTTTCTTTCAGAGCTTTCACATATTCATAGCTCTAGTGCATCATTTTGTATGGCAATCCCTACTCATTCACATTGATATCTATTGATGAGCATCTCCACAGCTCATTGATATGCCTAGTTAATGTGACTATCTTCTCCTTTTTTGTCTTGCAACCTCCACCACATTCCACACCATCTATAGTGCTATAACCATGGCTCACGCTCATATATTGCGTGAGAGTTGAAAAGGTTTGAGAAAGTAAAGGTGTGAAATAATTACTTGGCCAATAACGGGGTTGTGCATGATTTAAATTCGTTGTGCAATGACGATAGAGCATAGCCAGACTATATGCTTTTGTAGGGATAACTTTCTTTTGGCCTTGTTATTTTGAAAGTTTATGATTACCTTCCTATTTTTCTTGAATTATCATTGTTTCCACGTCAACAGAAAACTATTGTTTTGAATCTAATGGATCTGAACATTCACGTCACATAAGAGGAATTACAAAGGACACCTATGCCAGGTAGCATGAAAGCATCAAAAATTCATTCTTTATCACTTCCCTACTCGAGGACGAGCAGGAGTTAAGCTTGGGGATTCTTGAGACGTCTCAAACGTATCTATAATTTTTGATGGTTTCATGTTATTATCTTGTCTTCTTTGGATGTTTTATGTACCTTTTATATCTTTTTCTGGGACTAACTTATTAATTCAATGCCAAGTGCCAGTTCCTGTTTTTTTCTGTGTTTTTGACTCTTTCCAGATCTGGTTTTGGAACGGAGTCCAAACGGAATAAAAACCCCGAAATGATTTTTTCCTGAATGGAAGAAGATCAGGGGGCCTCTAGGCCAAGCCAGGTAGGCTCCAGGGAGCCCAGAAGCTCCCACTCCGCCACTAGGGGGGAGGCGGCGGGGTCAGGGCTGGTGGCCTCCCTGGCCACCCCCTGATCTAGATCCTTGGCCTATATATTCCCAAATATTCAGCAAAAAATGAGGGGAGCCTCGAAAATACTTTTCCGCCGCCGCAAGCTTCCGTTTCCGCGAGATCTCATCTGGAGACCCTTCCCGGCGCCCTGCTGGAGGGGACTTTGGAGTTGGAGGGCTTCTTCATCATCATCATTGCCCCTCCAATGACTCGTGAGTAGTTCACTTCAGACCTACGGGTCCGTAGTTAGTAGCTAGATGGCTTCTTCTCTCTCTTGGATCTTCAATACAAAGTTCTCCATAATATTCATGGAGATCTATCCGATGTAATCTTCTTTGGTGGTGTGTTTGTCGAGATCTGATGAATTGTGGATTTGTGATCAGATTATCTATGATATATATTTGAGTCTTTGCTGATTTCTTATATGCATAATTTGATATCCTTGTAAGTCTCTCCGAGTCTTGGGTGTTGTTTGGCCAACTGGATCTATGATTCTTGCAATAAGAGAAGTGCTTGGTTTTGGGTTCTACCATGTGGTGACCTTTCCCAGTGAAAGTAGGGGCAGCAAGGCACACATCAAGTAGTTGCCATCAAGGGTAAAAAGATGGGGTTTTTATCATTGGTTTGAGATTATCCCTCTACATCATGTCATCTTGCTTAAGGCGTTACTCTGTTCTTATGGACTTAATACACTAGATGCATGCTGGATAGCGGTCGACGTGTGGAGTAATAGTAGTAGATGCAGAAAGTATCGGTCTACTTGTTTTGGACGTGATGCCTATATATATAATCATTGCATAGATATCGTCATGACTTTGCACGGTTCTATCAATTGCTCGACAGTAATTTGTTCACCCACCGTCTACTTTCTTTCATGAGAGAAGCCACTAGTAAACACTACGCCCCCCGGGTCTATTCACATCCATCGTTTACACCTCCGCTTTTACTTTGCTTTGTTACTTTGTTGCTTTCAGTTCTCACTTGGCAAACAATCTATAAGGGATTGACAACCCCTTCATAGCGTTGGGAGCAAGCTTTTGTGATTGTGAAGGATCTTGAGATACTCCTCCACTTGATTGATACCTTGGTTCTCAAACTGAGGGAAATACTTACCGTCGCTGTGGTACATCACCCTTTACGCTTCAAGGGAACACCAACGCAAGGTCTGATCCGTCAACAAATAACCAAAGATCTCAGAAACTCATCTACCTCAGACCCTCGTAACCGCAACAATACCAGGTATGGTAGTACATTCGAACTCTCTCCACCAGTACTAGGGACGTCGGACTCCTCTCGCTACTACTAGTATTGAAGCAATTTCGAACATCCTCCGTCCTGAGATACTAAGAAAATTGAACGATAGAGAGTGTGACAAGACTCCTCTAGACCTCAACTCCTCAGTAACAGGAGGCATCAAGAACAAAATCCCGATCACAACGACATCGTAGAGGTTCCAAAATAACCGCGTGATCCTAATTTTTTTTTGAGTGAGAAGAGGAGTAGAATTAAAATTCCTAAGTCGTGAACCTCACTAGAGCATAGAAGAGGACTAAAAAGAATCATAATCTTTGATATATAACTAGACACAAAGTAGTTTTTCACTAGACTCGACTCGACGAAGTTTGATCAATCAAGGGTGATCCTAGGTCGGTACTGCTCTGATACCAACTTGTAACGCCCAAGATGTGGTCCTATCCTTATTTTTTCTCGAGGGCCTCGATAGGGATAGAATCGCATCTTGCTGTTTGCAAGAATGGATATCATTACAAGTACATGTGCAGTGGGGCTAGGCATATAATATAGGGAAAACGGGCAACCCTGTAATATAATTTGAACACCGAAAATGTCTCACGTTTGATCGGCTATAATGTCGCTATAGGTTTATCCGATGGGTATCAAACGAACTCCGATTGCGATGAAATTTGGCAGGCGGCCTACCTACACTATATTACGACCACAAGCCAACTTTCAACCCAATCCGAGAAAGTTTTATACACACTTCTAAAACAATAATTTTTACCAATTTCGCGGGCGCATGCGTGTGTGGTTGGTCCCGAAACAGTCAACGACAAGAACAGAGAGAACCGACAACTAACAACGGATGCATGTTTTGAAAACGGATGGAAACAAACTACCAATGCTATGTAGATGATGCACATGATGCAATGATGATTGCGGCAACCAAATAAATCAGATGACGACAATGGAATAAAAGGGGAATCTTCTAGAGCATCGGTTCTGGGCTATTATAGCCGAAGATAAGGTTGGAAGGAAGTCCACCTCCGGGCCATGTCAGTTTCTCAGATGCTCCTTGGTAAGTAGGTACTCGAGGAGGCAAAATTGTGTCTCCTTATCCACCAACGAAGCCGAATATATTGCAACCGCATGTTGTGCAACACAATTTCTATGGACGAGGCAAACTTTGAAGGACTATGGTATAACTTACAGACATGTGCCTCTTCTATGCGACAATGAAAGTGCCGTCAACATTGCTGAAAACCCTAGTAATCACTATCGCACCAAGCACATTCACATTCGGTATAACTTCTTAGGAGACCATGTGCAAAAGGGTGACATCGACATTGCTCATGTTGGCATGGATATGCAACTTGCTGACATCTTCACCAAGCCTTGTAGCTTGATAGCATTATGTGAAAGTTTGCATACATGCATACATTTATTTCATGTCTTGTCTAGATGTAGGAATTTATCTAGGGGGAGACACTCAATTCATGAGTTCTTTCACCCTATCTGATGCATAAATAAACCAAACACTCTCAAAGTTACCGTGATCACTTTTGTGACTCGGTACTTTAAATGATGGAGTTGTGATGTTGGGCTCAAGGTTAAAATCTTCGCAGTGCCAAGCCACATATACTCAAACATGGTGGATCCGTCCACCTCCCTCTTTTCAAAAAGGTTGACCTGTTGCCATTTATCATGTGTTTTGCTTTTGCTTTTGTTTTTGTTTTCATCTCTCTCTGGTTTTTTGATCTTTTTTCTACAAAGTGTGTGACCTTAGCTCAAGTTCTTCCCAAGCCTCCTCTCGAAAACCTCTGACACTTTCTTAGTTCACAAGCTTCATCCTTACACATATATGTTGTTAGGATGGTGGTGAGCATGGCAGCTTTCGGTCCCGCTCCCTTCAGTTCTTAGGATTTTAGAGAGAGCACACTCTCTCTGGAATATTCGGAACTTCTGAGACGTGGCTCAGAACTTTCAGCCATGACAATTTCCGGCGTAGCCCGGAACTTCCATGTGTCGTGAATCCCAGGCACTAAATAGGTGGTCGGGCGGGTGCAAAGGGGCATTCCCCCCACTTGTTTCTCTGCCCCTCCCCCCTCTTCCCGCAATGATCCGTCCCATCGACGACTTCTGGGCGAGAAGCCGGCCGCCAAAACCTTCGCCCTTCCTCCCTCATCCTCCTCGGGGGCACCTCGTGTGTTCATCGCTGTCTCCATGGAGGAAGGTAAACTAAGCATCTCTTCTGCTATCTTTCTAGATTCACTCCTAGGGATTGTGGTTCACCTTATGGCATTAGGATAAAATATAAAACCACTCAAGTACTGCATACACAATAGTTTTGTGGGGACCGCGACTTACGAGTCGAGATCGCCGAATGAACGTGCTCAGTGATCCCAGAGATCAATGCTCACCGAACACACAGAAACTGAATAACCAGAGTCTTACATCCATACATACCGTTTGATATAATAAATGACCTTTGCGGTCAAGTCTTACATATATAGGACCTTGAGGGCCAACACACCAAACTTGACCAATAGCGGAAATATTGGTCGAAAGCATGAACCCATGCCATCAGCCTTAACCTAGAGGCATTCGGACTGGGAAGCGTCCCAGCTCGCAGGAGAGTCACCAAGGTGCTCTTCACCATTTCCCGATCTCTCATACCTGGTCAATGAAATAACTAGTGGAAAGCCAATGAGTACTTTGAATGTACTCGCAAACAACCCATGATATGGATAGTGAAGTTGATACGATAATAAGTAATATGCAGCCTTTGTGGCAAGCAGGTTTTGATTGTAAATAAACATGATCAATTGCTTGAATGGACATGCATCATAAGCTATATTGTATTTAGAAGAACATGTCACAGATATCAACATATCTGTTGAGGATTGAACACCACACGTTCACCCTATATGCCAAGTCATCGAACTTGTCATATCATCTTCCCAAGACAACACCTTTAAACATACACACACACTCACACTTAGTTTATGTGGAAACGACTGGACGTAGTTTAAGAAGCACCACCCAACTGTCCTTGACCATTGAGACGGCTATTCGAATAGTTTTACACTCTGTAGAGGTTGTAAGTTGTACCCACGAGACCAGGGAAACTTCCGTGTCATCCATGACTCGCGGTATATAACATACCCGAGGTAAGTACCCGATCATTGGCTTTCCCTTGACGAAACTAGACAAAGAGTCCACTCGATTGGTACCCAGCCCACATGATGTGCGTCTTACGACCATAGACTCTAGACGGTATCATCCATGCAGGGACTAACGGTGTGCCCGTAACACGTAAAAACGTCATAGTTGACCTACCTGGTACGACCCCGTCACGAGAGTGACCACATATCACTCCCGCCACTACTAATGTGGCCTCTTTGCAAGCACCGACCAAAGTAGTCAACAAAGCCCCATCCCATAAAAGGGTATCATGGTCGCACATGAAATATTGGGATGGTCGACACGTCATAAATCACTCCCGCCACTAGTAATGTGGCCTCTTTGCGAGCACCGACCAAAGTAGTCAACAAAGCCCCGTCCGATAAAGGGGTATCGTGGTCGCACATGTAATATTGGGATGGTCGACACATCATAAATCTAATCCAATTTATGAAACCACTCACACAAAATATTCCCGGTGCACCACTTCTTTCACAAGTGGTCACATAACTCATCATCACCCTCGGGCATTAGTGGCACAGACGGATTTTTCGTAAAACCTTTGATATCAACTTGTGTTACCATCATCATGCACACGCTCTTATATGCGTAGCACTACTCTCTACTTGTCAACATATTATCAGCATGACCCTCATAGATGGTAAGGTCATGCTCAATGCAAGTGCTCCGGAGGAGCTATCGGTAACACCATTCAGGGGTGCACCGAATAACCTTAATTATATCTATCGGAATAGAGTATTGAACTTCGCATGAATGAAAATGTTTTCTCAAACATGGTCAAAGGGCTGCTTGCCTTTGCTCACATAAGTCCTTGGAGTGTTCGGGGTCTTTCGGTCCAACTTCGAGTACCCCGTCTACTCCGTCAACTATCATCGGAAATAAACACAGTAAGCCAACAACAAGCAGAAGCAAAAGTTCTATATAAATAGGATTTTTATTTTCTTGGACCGCTCTGGTCATAAGAAAAATACCTGAAGCTTGCCCTAGGACATTTGGACCACCAGGGAATTTTGAATGGACGAAAGGAGGAATAGGTGATCCATAAAGAAGCCTCCAGAAAATATTCTTCTAAAAATGAGTGGAGGCACTCATTTGATAGAGCATGAATTGATAAAAATTTAGGAAGTTGTTTCACTAGATTTGCAGTTGATATGAATATTCTAGGGATTTTCTAGTATTGGATAAATAGCAAAAGGGAGCCATTTATTGAATGCAACAAAATCATGCCAGATAAAAATATTGACTAAGGCTTCAAAAATAGGGCATGATCTTAGGAGACTCTGAAAATTGGAATCACTCCATTTGGAGTTGATTTGGGCTTTGTAGGAATTTCACAAGGTGGGCTTGAATAACTCAGATTCAAACTTGCTTTAAATCCCTAGAGAAAAGTTTCTTGGAAAAATCTGCAAAGCACACACTTGGATCGTCCATGATTTTAGGAACCTGTAGGGATTTGAATCATCAAAACTGAATATCATATTAATATTCTATGGATTTTTTTAATTTATTGGAGAAAAATAAAAGGCAAAAGCAAATACCCAAACGGGCCTCAGCCTCGCGCTGAGCGCAGTTTAGCGCTTTGGCGCCTTGGGCCGACCCAGTTGCAGGACTGCGAGGGTGCCACACCGTTGGTGCACCAGATGGAAGGCGCTTCCAACTTGGAGAAGTGCAAAACTCCAGGGCCCCTTCAGAAGACCTGGGGCCCGAGCCGGCCAGAGGCTAACGTTGGTGTCCCGCCTGTCGGCTCTTTCCTCTTCCTCCCACCCAAGCAGGAAACACAAAGGGAGTACCCAACGTCGGTGGCCCACGCTACCAGCCACAATTCCTCGCGGTCCGGCCGCCGGAGCGCTCAGGGACGCGAGCTGCGCCCTGTTGGGTGGCCCATGCTGGCCGGGGAAGGCCAGTGCAGCGCCGACTCATGGGTTCACGGAGGTGGCCGCAGCCGCCACTGGCCTCGAGCATTCGGTGCCCTGAGCAGAACCAGGATGAGGGGAGCGGCTCACGCCGGCCAGGGGGTGTTCCCAGGAGAGGCTAGGGCGAGGGGAAACTCGGGCCTCTCCGAATTTGGGACAGACGCCCCGGTGAGCTTCGGCCATGGGAGAAGGGACATAGCTCATAGTCTGCCTTAGGTTGGTCTGGGGGGTTTGAGGTAGAGGGCGTAGTAGGTGGGAGTGTTGGGGAACGTCGCATGGGAAACAAAAAATTTCCTACGCGCACGAAGACCTATCATGGTGATGTCCATCTACGAGAGGGGATGAGTGATCTACGTACCCTTGTAGACCGTACAGCAGAAGCGTTAGTGAATGCGGTTGATGTAGTGGAACGTCCTCACGTCCCTCGATTCACCCCGCGAACTATCCCGCGACCAGTACCACGATCTAGTGCCGAACGGACGGCACCTCCGCGTTCAGCACATGTACAGCTCGACGATGATCTCGGCCTTCTTGATCCAGCAAGAGAGACGGAGAGGTAGAAGAGTTCTCCGGCAGCGTGACGGCGCTCCGGAGGTTGGTGATGATCTCGTCTCAGCAGGGCTCCGCCCGAGCTCCGCAGAAACGCGATCTAGAGGAAAAACCGTGGAGGTATGTGGTCGGGCTGCCGTGGAAAAGTCGTCTCAAATCAGCCCTAAAACCTCCGTATATATAGGTGGGAGAGGGGGACATTGCCTTGCGGCTCAAGGAGCCCCAAGGGGGTCGGCCGAGCCAAAGGGGGGAAGGACTCCCCCCCAAACCGAGTCCTACTTGGTTTGGTGGGTGGAGTCCTTCTTTCCTTTCCCACCTCCTCCTTTTTTTTTCTCTTTGATTTTTCTTCCAATGTGCATAAGGCCCTTTTGGGCTGTCCCACCAGCCCACTAAGGGCTGGTGCGCCACACTCAAGGCCTATGGGCTTCCCCGGGGTGGGTTGCCCCCCACCGGTGAACTCCCGGAACCCATTCGTCATTCCCGGTACATTCCCGGTAACTCCGAAAACCTTCCGGTAATCAAATGAGGTCATCCTATATATCAATCTTCGTTTCCGGACCATTCCGGAAACCCTCGTGACGTCCGTGATCTCATCCGGGACTCCGAACAACATTCGGTAACCAACCATATAACTCAAATACGCATAAAACAACGTCGAACCTTAAGTGTGCAGACCCTGCGGGTTCGAGAACTATGTAGACATGACCCGAGAGACTCCTCGGTCAATATCCAATAGCAGGACCTGGATGCCCATATTGGATCCTACATATTCTACGAAGATCTTATCGTTTGAACCTCAGTGCCAAGGATTCATATAATCCCGTATGTCATTCCCTTTGTCCTTCGGTATGTTACTTTCCCGAGATTCGATCGTCAGTATCCACATACCTATTTCAATCTCGTTTACCGGCAAGTCTCTTTACTCGTTCCGTAATACAAGATCCCGCAACTTACACTAAGTTACATTGCTTGCAAGGCTTGTGTGTGATGTTGTATTACCGAGTGGGCCCCGAGATACCTCTCCGTCACACGGAGTGACAAATCCAGTCTTGATCCATACTAACTCAACGAACACCTTCGGAGATACCTGTAGAGCATCTTTATAGTCACCTAGTTATGTTGCGACGTTTGATACACACAAAGTATTCCTTCGGTGTTAGTGAGTTATATGATCTCATGGTCGTAGGAACAAATACTTGACACGCAGAAAACAGTAGCAACAAAATGACACGATCAACATGCTACGTCTATTAGTTTGGGTCTAGTCCATCACGTGATTCTCCTAATGACGTGATCCAGTTATCAAGCAAAAACACCTTGTTCATAATCAGAAGACACTGACTATCTTTGATCAACTGGCTAGCCAACTAGAGGCTTGCTAGGGACAGTGTTTTGTCTATGTATCCACACATGTAAATGAGTCTTCATTCAATACAATTATAGCATGGATAATAAACGATTATCTTGATATAGGAATTATAATAATAACTATATTTATTATTGCCTCTAGGGCATAATTCCAACAGGGAGGCTACAGGGGATCGAGGGAGGCCCTAAATGGAGGGGGCACACAGGAGGAACTCGAAAGCTCTCGGGTGCTCTGAGCACGGAAAGAGCACGCATGCCAGAGGGGGCTTGGCTGCTTCTAGGTGTCGGGGAGGGTGTGGACTGGTCAAAGGGAGTAATGCGGCGTGATGGGACACACTGCCCTTGCTGGAACCGAGCTGCAGGAAGAAAACAAATGCAGAGCGCCGTTACCGCATGCTGTCAGCATGGTCACCATGGCCACGCGTGTCCAGGGCCGTCTCTTGGCCAGACCAAGGTGTCAAACATGCAGGACATGGGTGCATGAAGCTGATGGTGGAGTTTGGCCTCGAATGGAGCTGATTTGAATTGGTTTCGACTGCATTTTAGTTTGCAACAGCGAACTTAAGACTAACAATGAGGGCACTTAATGGAGAGATAATGGGGTGAAACCATGTCTAGCAGTCTTAGACATGGGAGGACTACAGTTCTGCAAAGTTTCAGATCAAGGGGAGGTGTCTAGCTAGCAGTTGTAGTTCAAGGCTACAATTCTGCCAGAAATCAAGTTTTAGATGCGCTGCTCATTTTTCCCACATGAGCATGCTATATTTTGATATGAAATGTTGAGTTAGCATGCTAGAGATGCCCTGGAAGAATGTGGGGGCTTTGGCTTAAGCAGAAGTATATCAAGAGGGGTAAAATAGTGCTGCCAAGGTAGAAATTGAAAGGTAGATACATGGAGTCATCCTCCAATAATTTACAAGTGGCCATGGAAAGGTTACTGGAGGTAAAAGGTAACAAGGGAAGGTTGTGGTAAAAATTTAAGCTCAAGGGAAATAGTGGAAGGGGCCAAAGCAACAACTTTGGTGAATGCACACAAGGTGTTTGATGGGTGTTAGAGCTACCAGATGGACTTCAATTGATATGAAATTTTAACATGATCACCAAATAGATGAAAATAAGCTTGGACACCAAATTTGGGATTTTGTGGAGAAGGTTTCCAATGTAAACTTGGAAAACCCGTGAAATGGGCAGAAATGGCCTTCTGCTTACAAAACTATTTAAATCAAATCCAACAAATCCAATATTTTGTGTGGGCACATTATTTGAGCATTAAATCATGCCCAAAAATTTTGGGATTAATTGGAGAAACTTTATAATGTAAAGTTTCCCAAAGTCAGAGATCATCACAAAGGGTTTTGAGGGCCTTGGGACAAGTTCTTCTATTCTCCTTGATGCACCACTCGGTGTGGTTGCATTATTGGAGTATCAGAACATGTCCACCAAATTTGAGCACAATTGGAGACACTTGGCAATGTAGAGTTGTTCAAATTTGGATCTGGATAGATAGGGTTTTAGAATAATTAAGTGAATCAAATCAACTTGGATTGAGATGAAACTTGGCACGATCATCACATTATCATATGTGACATGCTAGAATTTTACATGAATTTATGGAGAATATTTCCTATAGAAATATTCCAAAAGCTTGAAATAGGCAAGAAGGGTTTTGAAGGGTTTTGCCCAATATTTTGAACACGACCATGTGTTGAAACTCATATATATGGAATATATATGTCTAGTAAGGTTCCCTAAAGTTTCTCAAATATTTTGAAAGCAATAAAAATAACTTTCCTTCACAAGGGACCATTTCCGGCCTCACAGAAAGGTATTTAAATAAAATAGTAAAATAACTTCTAAAATAATAATATTGTGGTTTTGGGAATACATTTTGATAATGGGTTTTAAGTAAAATAATTTGTGCAAAATAACTTCCGTAATTTGAGGAGTTGTAGTACAAATCTCAACTCAGGGGTTTTTGGAAGCTTAAACCAAGGAAATGTTTTTTGTGAAAATAAGGTTTGCTAAAAATAGTTTTTTATCCTACACACATGGTTCGATCATTAGGCAAGGGCTTGGGTCAAGGATCTGAGTTTGGAGAGTAGCAGGAGTATTGGGTTCAAACACAAGCAATAGGCAAGCAAGCAAACATCACATCAAGCATCACAAGCATGCACAATTTTTTTTAATTGGTCCTAATTTTGAGATAAGTTAATTTAGTCAGGAGAGTTAAACACAGGATGTTACAGACCTTAGCCTCTTAAGAAAATCTCGTCCCCAAGATTTCTAGGCTAGGTGTTGGAGAGATACAAAATCTTGAGTCGGAGGCAGTCTTCGCGGCTCGATGTTGCTGTTGTGGGTCTTGAGGTGCTTGATGATACAACTTTAAATGCTCGCACGTACTTGCCTGACCGTGAGCAGGTTATGGCAATAAGTTAGGCTTGACTGAGGGTTAAGGGCTTGGTGAGCTAAGTCCGTGCAAGGTTCTGGCTTGCAAGTGCATTCCAAAGTGGGAATACGTGGCAAGATTGTGTGTGTGGGTGCTGGTCCTGGGGCTGCTCATGCCGGTTAGTGACATCTAGATGTCTTGGGTTAGATCATAATGATCAAGGTCTTCGTGTAGCTCCCTGCTAATGGGGAAGTCCTTCACTCCATTAAGGTAGGCGAGTGATACGTCTCCAACGTATCTATAATTTTTGATGGTTTCATGCTATTATCTTGTCAAACATTAGATCTTTTGTATGCCTTTTATATCTTTTTTGTACTAACTTATTAACTCAGTGCCAAGTGCCATTTCCTGTTTTTTCTGTGTTTTTGACCCTTTTCAGAGGAGGATTTTAAAGGAGTCCAAATGGAATAAAACTTCAGAAAATATTTTTTCCGAAACAGAAGATGATCAGGAGACTTGAGAACCAAGGCAGAGGGTCACCAGGGACCCCACAAGCCCCCTAGCCACGGCCAGGGACGGCCCGCGCCTCTCGGGCTTGTGGGCTCCTTGGGCATCCTCTTCCCTAGGTCTTTCGCCTATATATTCCCTAAAATCCCAGAAAAATCAGGAGATCCATGAAAATACTTTTCCGCCGCCGCAAGCTTCTGTCTCCGCAAGATTCGGATACAGAGGGCTTCTTCATCAACACCATGACCTCTCTGATGATGCGTGAGTAGTTCACCATAGACCTACGGGTCCGTAGCTAGAAGCTAGATGGCTTCTTCTCTCTCTTGGATCTTCAATACAAAGTTCTCCATGATCTTCATGGAGATCTATATGATGCAATCTTCTTTTGCGGTGCGCTTGTCGAGATCCGATGAATTGTGGATTTATGATCAAATTATCTATGAATCTTATTTGAGTTTCTTCTGATCTCTTATATGCATGATTTCATATCCTTGTAATTCTCTTCGAGTTGTGGGTTTTGTTTGGCCAACTTGATCTATGATTCTTGCAATGGGAGAAGTGCTTGGTTTTGGGTTCATACCGTGCGGTGACCTCACCCAGTGACAGAAGGGGTAGCGAGGCACGCATCGTGTTGTTGCCATCAAGGGTAAAAAGATGGGGTTTTCATCATTGGTTTGAGTTTATCCCTCTACATCATGTCATCTTGCTTAAGGCGTTACTCTGTTCGTCATGAACTCAATAGACTAGATGCATGCTAGATAGCGGTCGATGTGTGGAGTAATAGTAGTAGATGCAGAAAGTATCGGTCTACTTGTCTCGGACGTGATACCGATATGTATGATCATTGCCTTAGATATCGTCATGACTTTGCGCGGTTCTATCAATTGCTCGACTGTAATTTGTTCACCCACCATAATATTTGCTATTTTGAGAGAAGCCTCTAGTGAACACTATGGCCCCCGGGTCTACTTCACATCATATTTTCAGCCTTACACTTTTACTTCGTTGCACTTTCCGCCTTCAGATCTCACTTTGCAATCAATCTTGAAGGGATTGACAACCCCTTTATAGCGTTGGGTGCATGCTCTTTTGTGTTTGCACAGGTACTCTGGACTTGATGAGATTCTCCTACTAGATTGATACCTTGGTTCTCAAACTGAGGGAAATAGTTACTACTCCTGTGCTGCATCACCCTTTCCTCTTCAAGGGATAAACCAACGCAAGCAAGTCTCCGTCAACGTGTCAATTTGTGGCGGTGTTGTTTGAGAAGTAGCAGAAGGATTTCTGGTTCCATTGCCGGGGAGGATCAAGTCAAGAACTCATCCAAGTAAGTGTCGCAAACTCATCTCTTGCATTCACTTTTTTGCCTCCTGTTTTCCTCTCCCCACTTCTGAAAAACAAAAATTTACAAAAATATTTGCCTTTTACGTTTGCCTTTTTCGTTCGCCCTTTTCTCTCGCTTGTTTTCGGTTCGCTTGTGTGCCATGTGCCTTCAATATGCTTGCATCTTCGCTTGCTGAAAATCTATTGATATGGATCCTCACCCACTTGCTAGTGAGTTGAGTGCACTTGACTTTCTCTATGGAGTTTTTCTTGAGATGCGTGAATCTGAAAATCGTGATGAAGAAATTTATGAAGTGATTCACAAGGGCTCCATGAATGAAAAGCATGATTGCAATGATTTCATTATAAATTCTATTAATGGCAATCATGGTAAAAATATGGAAAACCCTAAGCTTGGGGATTCTAGTTTTGCTATGTCCACTACTGGTTGCAATGATCATGATTGGGGTAATGATTTTTCTTATGATCTTGAAAATTTGTTTAAGCCTCATGATGAATATGGTGTTTGCAATAAGATTGAAAGTGGGTTTGGAGAAGTCATGACTCCAGTTGATGATAATCCCGCTATTTTTTAAGAGCGTCAACTTTGCATGCATGTGGATCATGAAAATAATATCCTTTGTGATAGCTATATTGTTGAATTTGATTATGATCCCACATGTAATTGCTATGAGAGAGGAAAATATTGTGGTAGAAACTTTCATGTTACCAAATTACCTCTCGTTATGTTGAGATTGCTATTGTCTCTTTCTTTTTTCCTTGCATTTGGTAACTATTGGTTGTCTTTCCAATTTGTTTTCCTATAAAATGCCTATGCATAGGAAGTATGATAGACTTAGATATGTTTGTCACATGTTTCATGATCCTCTCTTCGTGTCCGATTGCTATCTTTTATGTGAGCATCATTGAATTATCAATGCCTAGCTAAGGGCGTTAAACAATAACGCTTGTTGGGAGGCAACCCAATGAATTTGTCTTTGCTTTTTTTCTTTCTGTTTTGTTGCGTCCACACCATCATAATTCTATTATGATTGTGATTTTTGTGTTTCCTTTTGTGTTGGTGCCAAGTAAAACCTTTATGACTAGTTTTGGCGATGGTTGTTTGATTGTGCTAAAAAAGACAGAAACTTTTCGCTCACGAAATTATTTTTATTTTTTATCCAGAAAGAGCTTTTGAGTTGATTCTTTTTTCTGCTGGTTGATATGCCTTTTTCCCAGGCAATCATAATTTGTCAGGATTTTTGAGGAACCAGAAGTATACGAAGAATATAGATTGCTACAGACTGGGCTGTTTTTGACAAATTCTGTTTTTTTGTTGAGTTGGTTGCTTGTTTTGATGAAACTATGGATAGTATCGGGGGGTACTAGCCATGGAAAAGTGAGAATACAGTAATCTAACACCAATATGAATAGAATTCAAGTTTGCTACAGTACCTAAAGAAGTGGTAGTTTGTTTTCTTGTGTTAATGATATCACGAGTTTCTGTTTAAGTTTTGTGTTGTGAAGTTTTCAAGTTTTGGGTGATGTTCTCATGGACAAAGGGATAAAGAGTGGAAAGAGCTCAAGCTTGGGGATGCCCAAGGCATCCCAAGCCAAATTCAAGGACACCAAAAAGCCTAAGCTTGGGGATGCCCCGGGAAGGCATCCCCTCTTTCGTCTTCAATCCATCGGTAACATTACTTGGAGCTATATTTTTATTCACCACATGATATGTGTTTTGCTTGGAGCGTCTTGTATCGTAGGAGTCTTTTCTTTTTGTTGTGTCACAATCATCCTTGCTTCACACCTTTTGAGAGAGACATGCACTCATCGTGAATTTGCTAGAATGCTCATTGTGCTTCACTTATATCTTTTGAGCTAGACAATTTTGCTCTATGTGCTTCACTTAGATCTTTTAGAGCACGGAGGTGCATGACTTGGTAGTTGGTTTGTGCTATGAAATTAGTCCCAAAGGTGATAGGTACCCAAAGAGGATACAAAAACCTCCATCTTCATGTGCATTGAGTAGAAATAGAAGTTTAATTCCTCTCAATTAGTTTTGAGACGTGGATTTGGTAATATTAAGAGTTATGTTAGTAGGGCGTTGTGAATCTAGAAATACTTGTGTTGAAGTTAGTGATTCCCGTAACATGCACGTATGGTGAACCGCTATGTTAGGAAGTCGGAGCATAATTGATCTATTATTGTCATCCTTTGTGTTGCGGTCGGGATCGCGCGATGGTTAACACCTACCAACCCTTGCCCTAGGAGAATGCGTTTAGCACTTTGTTTCGATTACTAATAAAAACTTTCGCAATAAGCATGTGATTTCTACATGACTAATGTGAGTCCATGGTATAGATGCACTTTCACCTTCCACCATTGCTAGCCTCTCTAGTACCGCGCAATTCTTGCCGGTGCACAAACCCACCATATGCCTTCCTCAAAAGAGCCACCATACCTACCTACTATGGCATTTTCATAGCCATTCCGAGATATATTGCCATGCAACTCGCACCGTTCCATCTCATGACTTGTGCCGCCACTCTCATATTGCCTTTGCATGATCATATCCCGGCACACTGCCGGAGGCATTTCCTATAGAGTCATCATCGTTCTAAGCTTTGAGCTATCAGTAAATAAAAGTGTGATGATCATCATTATTAGAGCATTGTCCCATGTGAGGAAATAAAAAAAAGAGGCCAAAGAGCCCAAATAAAAAAAGGAGAAGAGAGAAAAAAAGAGGCCAAAGAGCCCAAATAAAAATAAAATAAAATAAGAGAGAAGGGACAATGCTACTATCTTCTTCCACACTTGTGCTTCATAATAGCACCATGTTCTTCATGATTGAGAGCCTCTCGTTTTGTCACCACCATATACTAGTGGGAATCCTTATTTTATAACTTGGCTTGTATATTCCAATGATGGGCTTCCTCAAAATTTCCCTAGGTCTTTGTGAGCAAGCAAGTTGGATGCACACCCACTAGTTCTCCTTTGAGCTTTCACACACTTATAGCTCTAGTGCATCCTTTGTATGGCAATTCCTACTCATTCACATTGATATCTATTAATGGGCATCTCCATAACCCTTTGATACGCCGAGTCAATGTGACCATCTCCTCCATTTTTGTCTCACAACCACCACCACACTCTATTCCACCTATAGTGTTGTATCCATGGCTCACGCTCATGTATTGTGTGATAGTTGAAAAAGGTTTGATAAAATAAGAGTGCGAAAACAATTACTTGGCCAATACCGGGGTTGTGCATGATTTACATTAGTTGTGTGGGGATGATGGAGCATAGCTAGACTATATGATTTTGTAGGGATAATTTTCTTTGGCCTTGTTATTTCGAAAGTTCATGATTACCTTGCTAGTTTGCTTGAAGTATTATTGTTTTCATGTCAATAGAAAACTATTGTTTTGAATCTTACGGATCTTAACATTCATGTCACATGAAAGAAGTTACAAAGGACAACTATGCTAGGTAGCATTCCACATCAAAAATTCAGTCTTTATCACTTCCCTGCTCGAGGAAGAGCATGAGTTAAGCTTGGGGATGCTTGATACGTCTCCAACGTATCTATAATTTTTGATGGTTTCATGCTATTATCTTGTCACACTTTGGATGTTTTGTATGCCTTTTATATCTTTTTTTGGACTAACTTATTAACTCAGTGCCAAGTGCCAGTTCCTGTTTTTTACGTGTTTTTGACCCTTTTTCAGAGGAGGATTTTAAACGTAGTCCAAACGGAATAAAACTTCCAAAAAGATTTTTTCCGAAACAGAAGACGATCGGGAGACTTGAGAACCAAGGCAAAGGGTCACCAGGGACCCCACAAGCCCCCTAGCCGCGGCCAGGGGGGCTCGCGCCTCCCAGGCTTGTGGGCTCCCTGGGCCTCCTCTGCCCTAGGTCTTTCGCCTATATATTCCCTAAAATCCCAGAAAAAATCAGGAGATCCACGAAAATACTTTTCCACCGCCGCAAGCTTCTGTCTCCGCAAGATCCCATCTGGGGCACGTTTTGGTGCCCTGCCGAAGGGAGATTCGGATACAGAGGGCTTCTTCATCAACACCATGACCTCTCTGATGATGCGTGAGTAGTTCACCATAGACCTACGGGTCCGTAGCTAGTAGCTAGATGGCTTCTTCTCTCTCTTGGATCTTCAATACAAAGTTCTCCATGATCTTCATGGAGATCTATCCGATGTAATCTTCTTTTGCGGTGTGTTTGTCGAGATCCGATGAATTGTGGATTTATGATCAGATTATCTATGAATCTTATTTGAGTTTCTTCTGATCTCTTATATGCATGATTTCATATCCTTGTAATTCTCTTCGAGTTGTGGGTTTTGTTTGGCCAACTTGATCTATGATTCTTGCAATGGGAGAAGTGCTTGGTTTTGGGTTCATACCGTGCGGTGACCTCACCAAGTGACAGAAGGGGTAGCGAGGTACACATCGTGTTGTTGCCATCAAGGGTAAAAGATGGGGTTTTCATCATTGGTTTGAGTTTATCCCTCTACATCATGTCATCTTGCTTAAGGCGTTACTTTGTTCGTCATGAACTCAATACACTAGATGCATGCTGGATAGCGGTCGATGTGTGGAGTAATAGTAGTAGATGCAGAAAGTATCGGTCTAATTTTCTCGGACGTGATGCCTATATGTATGATCATTGCCTTAGATATCGTCATAACTTTGCGCGGTTCTATCAATTGCTCGACAGTAATTTCTTCACCCATCGTAATATTTGCTATTTTGAGAGAAGCCTCTAGTGAACACTATGGCTCCCGGGTCTACTTCACATCATATTTTCAGCCTTACACTTTTACTTCGTTGCACTTTCCGCCTTCAAATCTCACTTTGCAATCAATCTTGAAGGGATTGACAACCCCTTTATATTGTTGGGTGCTAGCTTTTTTGTGTTTACGCAAGTACTCTAGACTTGAGGAGATTCTCCTACTGGATTGATACCTTGTTTCTCAAACTGAGGGAAATACTTACTGTTCCTGTGCTGCATCACCCTTTCCTCTTCAAGGGAAAAACCAACGCAAGCAAGTCTCCCTCAACGTGTCAATTTGTACGCTGTTGTTTGAGAAGTAGCAGCGAGCTGTGGTCGCAGGTGGCCTTCATCCTAGAGGGTGTTGTAGTGGGTCTTCAAAGGCTTCTTGTGAAGGGTCTGGGTTGGGTCTCGCCCATGAGGCTAAGCTCCGAGACTCAGTGTTTAGAACAGGCTGTACCGTATCGGACGGTTCGTGAGGGGTCCTGGATGAGCTGGCTACCCAAGAGTATAGACTAGTCATCCACTCTCAAGGTTTGTGGCTCGACAAGTAGGTGAATCACCTTTAGCAGGTTTTCACCATGATCCAATTTAGGAATCTCATCCTTGGTTTGGACCAAGAAGAGGCCTTCTGATTTCCCTCGCTGTCCAAAGGCTTCAGCGACTTGAATCGTCGATGCTTCTTGACATCGTTGATGTAGTCGGCGCAGGAGCGGTGGTTGACTTCTATTGCTTCTTCTTCTTCGTCGTGGGTTTCCCAACCATGGCGATTCTTCATCTTGTCTTAGGTAGGATAGACTTCCGTTGTCTTGAGGTCTCTTCCAGAAACCCATCCTCTTGAGATAATACCTTATTCCCGAGAGGCATAGCGATCGGTGTTCCTGGGGCTCGTCCAAACAAGACTAAGAGGATTACATCGGATAGATCTTCAATATAAATCATAGATAATCTGATCACAAATCCACAATTCATCGGATCTCGACAAACATACCGCCAAAGAGGATTACATCGGATAGATCTCCATGAAGATCATGGAGAACTTTGTATTGAAGATCCAAGAGAGAGAAGAAGCCATCTAGCTACTAACTACGGACCCATAGGTCTGAAGTGGACTACTCACGAGTCATTGGAGAGGCGATGATGTTGATGTAGAAGCCCTCCAACTCCAAAGTCCCATCCGACAGGGCACCGGGAAGGGTCTCTAGATGAGATCTCGTGGAAATGGAAGCTTGTGGCGGTGAAAAAGTGTTTTTGTGGATGCCCTGATTTTTTCTGTGATTTTAGGGAATTTATAGGCCGAAGACCTAGGGCAGGGGAGCGCTAGGGAGGCCACAAGCCTGGTTATCGCGGGCGCCCCCTGGCCGCGGCAACAGAGCTTGTGGGCTCCCAGTAGGCCCCCTGCCTTGGGCCTCAAGCCTCCCGATCTTCTCCTGTTCTGGAAAAAATTATTTCAGGGATTTTATTCCGTTTGGACTCTGTTCCAAAATCAGATCTGAAAAGAGTCAAAAACACAGAAAAAATAGGAACTGGCATTTGGCACTGAATTAATAAGTTAGTCCCAAAAAATATATAAAAGGTATATAAAACATCCAAAGTTGACAAGATAACAGCGTGAAACCATCAAAAATTATAGATACGTTTGAGACGTATCAAGCATCCCCAAGCTTAACTCCTGCTCGTCCTCGAGTAGGGAAGTGATAAAGAATGAATTTTTGGTGCTTTCATGCTACCTAGCATAGATGTCCTTTGTAACTCCTCTTATGTGACATGAATGTTCAGATCCATTAGATTCAAAACAACAGTTTGCTATTGACGTGGAGACAACAATAATTCAAGCAAACTAGCAAGGTAATCATGAACTTTCAAAATAACAAGGCCAAAAGAAAGTTATCCCTACAAAATCATATAGTCTGGCTATGCTCTATCATCCTTGCACAACGAATTTAAATCATGCACAACCTCGGTATTGGCCAAGTAATTGTTTTCACACCTTTACTTTCTCAAACCTTTTCAACTCTCACGCAATACATGAGCGTGAGCCATGGTTTTAGCACTATAAGTGGTGTGGAGTGCGGTGGAGGTTGCAAGACAAACAAGGAGAATATGGTCACATTGACTAGGAATATCAATGAGCTATGGAGATGGTCATCAATAGATATGAACGTGAATGAGTAGGGACTGCCATACAAATGATGCACTAGAGCTAAGAGTATGTGAAAGCTCTTAAAGAAAACTAGTGGGTTTGCATCCAACTTGCTTGCTCACGAAGACCTAAGGCAATTTTGAGGAAGCCTATCATTGGAATATACAAGCCAGGTTATATAATGAAAATTTCCCACTAGCTATATGGTGGTGACAAAACGAGAGACTCTCAATCATGAAGGTCATGGTGCTTAATATGCACAAGTGTGGAAAGATAGTAGCATTGTCCCTTCTCTCTTTTTCTCTCATTTTTTTGTGTGGCCTCTTTGGCCTTTTTATTTTTTATTTTGGTGGGCATCTTTGGCCTCTTTTATTTCCTCACATGGGACAATGCTCCATCAAGGATGATCATCACACTTAGAACTCAAAACTTAGAGCAATGATGATTCTATATGTAATGCCTTCGGTAGTGTACCGTGACAATGATCTAGCATGTCATAGACATCAATGGAAACATCATGCAAGCTATCTTAGGATCATGCAATCACAATGTAGAAGTGGTGGCACATGTCATGGTGGTAGTCGTATGGCAATATATCTCGGAATAGCTTTGAAAAAGCCATAGTAGGTAGGTATGGTGGCTGTTTTGAGGGAGGCTATATGGGTGGTTTTGTGCAATGGCGAAAGTTGCACGACACTAAAGAATATAGTGATGGTGGAAGGTGAAAGTGCATCTAAACCATGAACTCAACATTAGTCATGAAGAACTCATATACTTGTTGCAAAAGTTTTAGTAGTAATCGAAACAAAGCATTCAACGCATACTCCTAGGGGAAGGGTTGGTAGGTATAAACCATCGCGCGATCCCGACCGCCACACAAAGGATGACAATCAATAGACTAATCATGCTCAGACTTCATCACATAGTGGTTCACCATACGTGCATGCTACGGGAATCACTAACTTCAACACAAGTATTTCTAGATCCACAACACCTTACTAGTATAACTTCAATATTACCACAACCACAAATCAAAACTAATTGCGATGAATCAAACTTCTCTAACTATTCAATGCACATGAAGGTGGAAGTTTTCATATACCTTTGCATAACTACCCCTTTAGAGACTACTATCAAAGCATAGATCAACTACCACGCCACGCGCTTCCGTGCTCTAAAAGATATAAGTGAAGCACATAGAGCAAAATCAACTAGCTCAAAAGATATAAGTGACACACATGTGAGCTGAATTGTTTAACCAAAGGATATAAGTGAAGCTCAACAAAATCACGGTGAGTGCATGTCTCTCTCTCTAGGTGTGCAGCAAGGATGATTGTGACACAACAAAAATAAAAGACTCCTACGATACAAGACGCTCCAAGCAAAACACATAACATGTGGTGAATAAAAATATAGCCAAAAGTAACGTTCCTGATGGATTGAAGACGAAAGAGGGGATGCCTTCCCGGGGCATCCCCAAGCTTAGGCTTTTCCGACATCCTTCAATCAACTTGGGGTGCCTTGGGCATCCCCAAGCTTGAGCTCTTGCCACTCTTTATCTTTTTGTCCATAAGAACTTCACCCAAAACTTGAAAACTTCACAACACGAAACTTAAACAGAAACTCGTGATAACATTAGTATAAGAAAGCAAACCACCACTTCCTTAGGTACTGTAGCAAACTTAAATTCTACTTATGTTGATGTTGGGTTACTGTATTTCAATCTTCCATGGCTAATACCCCCCGATACTATCCATAGTTTCATCAAAATAAGCAACCAACTCAACAAAAAAAGAATCTGTTAACAGCAGACCAGTCTGTAGAAATCTGTATACTTCGTATACTTGTGGTACTTCAAAAATTCTGAAAAATTACTACAGTCTGAAGAATTTGCATAGCAATCAGCAACAAGAACAATCAACTCAAAATCTCTTACAGAAAAAAAGGAAAATTCTTTTTGTGAGCAGCAAGTTTCTGTCTTTTCCAGCATGACCAAACAATCATCCCCAAGACTAATCATAATGGTTTTACTTGGCACAAACGCAAAAGAAACACAAAAAACACAATCATAACAGAATTATGAAAGTGTGGAAAACACAAAACAGAAAGAAAAAGGATAGATTCGTTGGGTTGCCTCCCAACAAGCGCTATTGTTTAACGCCCTTAGCTAGGCATTGATAATTCAATGATGCTCACACAAAAGTTTGCAATCGGACACGAAGAGAGCATCATGAAACATGTGACAAACATATCTAAGTCTAACATACTTTCTATGCATAGGCATTTGATAGGAAAACAGATTGTCAAGACAACCAATAGTTACCATATGCAAGGAAGAATAAAGAGACAATAGCAATCTCAACATAAGGAGAGGTGATTTAGTGATATGAAAGTTTCTACCACCATATTTTCCTCTCTCATAATAATTACATGTGGGATCATATTCAAATTCAACAATATAACTATCACATAGGATATTCTTTTCATGATCCACATGCATGCAAAGTTGACGCTCTTCAAAAATAGTGGGATTATCATTAACTAAAGTCATGACTTCTCCAAACCCAATTTCATTAATATTGCAAATATCATATTCATCATGAGGCTTAAACAAATTTTTAAGATCATAAGAAAAACGATCGCCCCACTCATGATCATTGCAACAAGTAGTGGTCATAGCAAAACTAGCATCCCCAAGCTTAGGGTTTTGCATATTTTTAGCATGATTGTCACTAATAGAATTTATAGTGAAACCATTGCAATCATGCTTTTCATCCAAGGATCCCTCGTGAATCACTTCATAAATTTCTTCCTCACAATTTTCAGATTCAAGCATCTCAAGCAAAACTCCATAGAGAAAGTCAAGTGCACTCAACTCACTAGCAATTGGTTCCACATAAGTGGATCTATTAAAGAGATTAGCAAGTGGGTGAGGATCCATATCAATGGATTTTCAGCAAGCGAAGATGCAAGCATATTGAAGGCACATAGCACACAAGCGAACAGAAAGCAAGCGAAAGAAAAGGGTGAACGAAAAAGGCAAACGAAAAAGGCAAATGTAAAGTGGGGGAGAGGAAAAAGAGAGACAACTGGCAAAAAAGGTAAATGCAAGAGATGAGTTTGTGACACCTACTTGGATAGATCTTGACTTGATACCTCCTCCCCGGCAACGGAGCCAGAAATCCTTCTGCTACTTCGCGACAACAGACCTTCCCTGGCAACGGCGCCAGGAATCCTGCTGCTACGGCTATGCCTATAGGGACTTCCTCGGCAAATATGCAAAGGATTTCCCCGCGGACTTGGAGCCTTGCGTTGGTGTTCCCTTGAAGAGGAAAGGGTGATGTAGCACAGCGGCGGTAAGTATTTCCCTCAGTTTGAGAACCAAGGTATCAATCCAGTAGGAGGAGCGTTCAAGTCACAAGTACATGCACAAACACAAAGAGCTTGCACCCAACGCTATGAAGGGGTTGTCAATCCTTATAGATTGTTTGCAAAGTGAGAACTGAAAGCAAAAAGTAAACAAAGCAAAGTAAAAGTGAAAGTGGAGACGATAGTTGTGAATAGACCCAGGGGCCGTACTGTTCACTAGTGGCTTCTCTCATGAAAGCAAGTAGACGGTGGGTGAACGAATTAATGTCGAGAAATTGATAGAACCCCACAAAGTCGTGACGTTATCTATGGCAATGATTATATCTATAGGCATCACGTCCAAAACAAGTAGACCGATACTTTCTGCATCTACTACTATTACTCCACACGTCGACCGCTATCCAGCATGCATCTAGTGTATTAAGTTCATGAGCATAGAGTAACGCCTTAAGCGAGATGACATGATGTAGATGGACAATCTCGTATCTATGATAAAAGCCCATCTTGTTACCCTTGATGGCAACAACACAATGCGTGCCTTGCTGCCCCTTCTGTTACTGGGAAAGGTCACCACACGGTATAAACCCAAAACCAAGCACTTCTCCCATTGCAAGAATCATAGATCTAGTTGGCAAAACAAAACCCAAGCCTTGGGGAGACTTACAAGGATATCAAAACATGCATATAAGAAATCAACAAAGACTCAAATATAAATCATAGATAATCTGATCACAAATCCACAATTCATCGGATCTCGACAAACGCACTGCCAAAGAGGATTACATCGGATAGATCTCCATGAAGAACATGGAGAACTTTGTATTGAAGATCCAAGAGAGAGAAGAAGCCATCTAGCTACTAACTACGAACCCGTAGGTCTGAAGTGGACTACTCACGAGTCATTGGAGAGGCGATGATGTTGATGTAGAAGCCCTCCAACTCCAAAGTCCCTTCCGGCATGGCACCGGGAAGGGTCCCCAGATGAGATCTCGCGGAAACGGAAGCTTGCGGCGGCGGAAAAGTGTTTTCGTGGATGCCCTGATTTTTTCTGCGGATTTAGGGAATTGATAGGCCAAAGACCTAGGGCAGGGGAGCGCTAGGGAGGCCACAAGCCTAGTTGCCGCAGGCCCCCTGGCCGTGGCAACAGGGCTTGTGGGCTCCCTATGGGCCCCCTGCCTTGGCGCTCAAGCCTCCCGATCTTCTTCTGTTCTGGAAAAAAAATATTTCGGGGATTTTATTCCGTTTGGACTCCGTTCCAAAATCAGATCTGAAAAGAGTCAAAAACACAGAAAAAACAGGAACTGGCACTTGGCATTGAATTAATAAGTTAGTCCCAAAAAAGATATAAAAGGTATATAAAACATCCAAAGTTGACAAGATAACATCGTGAAACCATCAACAATTATAGATACGTTTGAGACATATCACCTTTGCGGTCAATTCTTACATATATAGGGCCTTGAGGGCCAACACACCAAACTTGACCAATAGCGGAAATATTGGTCGAAAGCGTGAACCCATGCCATCAGCCTTAACCTACATGCATTCTGACTGGGAAGTGTCCTAGCTCGTAGGAACGTCACCAAGGTGCTCTTCACCATTTCCAGTTCTCTCATACCTGGTTAATGAAATAACCAGTGGCAAGCCAATGAGTACTTTAAATGTACTCGCAAGCAACCCATGATATGGATAGTGCAGTTGATACGATAATAAGTAACTAGCAGGGTTACCCGCGCATTTGCGCGGCTAGCTTTACCATATGTCTTTAAACCATTGTTTTACATTTAGGTAATCTTATATATATATAAACGTTAATGGCCAAATAGATTATGTGATTCATATATTTTTATAGAAGTAACTACACTTTGGTGGCACGAATTATGTGATTCATATATTGGTATAGAAAGTAACTACACTTTGGTGGCACGAATTATAGGGCACAGCCATGTATTTATGTACAAAAATACTTCTTCGTTTTTGAACCATTGCTCAGAGTATGTACTATTTATTTTATATGCATTGTCTTATACTTTTGAGATTTCTTACTATGAAATTTTAAATTTTACTTTGTATAGAAATATATTTTGCGAAAAAAATTCTAAATGATGATAGCACGAGATAAGTATATGCCAAATGAAACTACATTCTTTTACTTGACTAATATAAATAGTTCTTATATATTAATCAAAAACAAAGAAATATTTGACTGCACATATTCTTTCAAGTATAATTTTGTATGAATCATTGTTGATATTTAATTTCACACCAAAGTATTAATACCTCATTGCATTATTTTGTCGATAAACCGTATTCGTCGTTGCATGTCCATCAAAATTTTCTAAACCATTTTATCCATATCAATTTTTTGTTATTTGGAATTTTATATTAAATTTTTTATATCCAAATAATAGGCAAGATACGGAATTTGAATTTTACGTGTTTGTTCATGGCCCACTCATGCGAGTTGACATGGCAGTGTGTAATTTCTATTATTTTTATATAGATATATAAAACCTTTCTTTCTCGCAAAAAGGATATGTAGATGCCCACACTTTGGTTGCACGTATTATAGGATTACTAAGTCGTTTATTTACTTGGAACCATAATTTTATGTTTTTTGTTAACCTTTGTTTAGCGCGTGTACTTATACAGGTTGCCTTATTATTTGAGACTCCCCATTCTGTTACTTTGAACATTATTTTCTACATGAATTATTACGTACAAAATTTTAAATGATGATAGCCCTACATAAATCTATGAAAAATAAAATTATTATTTTATGTACTAATACAAATAGCTTTTATATTAATCACTAATATTAGAAAATTTTGAGGGACATATTCTTTGTCGATGTTTAATTGGACACCAAAGGATAAACACGTCTTTAGGTACTTCCTAGATATAGAGTATTCAACAGTGGACGTTCATCCAAATTTGCTAAACTGTTCTATAAAATAAGGACCATGATAAGTGTCACCCGTGTGTCACAAAGCAATTTCGTCCTAACGCTTTTTGATGACAACTTTAGTTATGCGAGGATGGCAACTTCAGTTGTGAAGCATGACAACTTTTTATTTGAGCGACAAGTTTTAGTTTTTTTTTGCAGTTTTGTTTTGGAATGGCAATTTTAGTTGTAACAACAGCAGAGCGGTGTTACTTCGTACCACACGTGGGACACTTATCATTTGGATAAAATAATTATAGATTTTAGGCATATAATGAGAAAGGTAAAAAGTAAATATTTTTTATCATTTTCCGTGGCCACTTGTGTGAGGTTAGATGGCAATGCTATAAAATCGGCATAAGAGACATGAGCGGATTGAGGATCCGTCCGGTGTAGGCAATTCCCCGGTCTCGCCGGTAGAGCATTGCACTATCTTGAGTTTTTAAGTGGCAATTTGAATAAAAATGAGGATTGCCTTACAAAATACAGTACCATGTGATAGTAGCTGGACTCGTATAGAGGAGTATTTACACACGTGTATTATTTTCTAGGACCCTCATAATTGCACCTGCATAAACAGTAAAATTGGAAATAAAAACATTTCATAAAATTCTGAATTTATTTTATGATAAACATTGACAAATGTTCTAAGTTCTTCCAAATTTTCATCATGAGATTACATTTGAGGAAGGCGTGACAAAAAAACATGATGTTCTGAAAATGCTACTTTCGAAACCATTTTGAAACATTGTTTTTTTGCCACACCTTATACGAATGTGATCTCACGATAAAAATTTGCAAGCACTTAGTACATTTGACAAAGTTCATCACAAAATAAAATTTACAATCTTTTTAAATATTTTTTATTTACCGTTTATATGGATGCATTTTACCTCGAGCTCAAAAGGATATTTCCCTTATATTCTGGCCTTTTTTTTTTTTTCTGTAGTTCCTTTTTTTCAGATTTCCTTTCTTGGGGACGTGCTCAGACTTTAACCATCGTAGTTAGTACACACCAAAATATTGGGATGGGTCACTATTCTTATTCGTGCCAGGGCAAATCCAATACTACTTATATGTATGAATAGAGGTATCACGTGGTATGTATTTCCCCCCATCAAACGTGGTATGTAGCTAGAAGGGAACTGTAACTTACGTATTGAAATAGAAGTCTGATTCATCTCCTGTACGACGTCTATTTTTTAAGTACAAACTAATGACTTCCTGATGCCAATACGATGGACTTTTAATAGGGCATAATTCCGATTCATAAGCTATGTTGCCAATTTCATTTTTATATGCAATTCATATCCTGCGTGGTCATAATTTATTTTTTCTTCTACGGAGAGCTCCGTTAATCTAGCCGTACATATTCCTTAACTTTTGAGCGGTGAATCTCTGCCATTACTTTTCTATCGTTTTAAATATATAATAAGAGATATGCAGCCTTTGCGGAAAGCAAGTTTTGATTGTAAATAAACATGATCAATTGCTTGAATGTACATGCATCATAAGCTAAATGGTATTTAGAAAAATAATCCACAGATATCAACATATCTGCTGAGGGTTGAACACCACAGGTTCATCCCATATGCCAAGTCACCGAACTTGTCATATCATCTTCCTAAGATAGCACCTTTAAACATACACACACACTCACACTTTGTTTATGCGGAAAAGACTAGACGTGGTTTGTCCTTGACCGTGCACACGACTATTTGAATAATTTTACAATTTGCAGAGGTTGTACGCCGTACCCACGAGATCCGCGAAACTTCCGTGTCATCCACGACTTGCGGTATATAACATACCCGAGGTAAGTACTCGATCATTGTCTTTCCCCTGACGACACTAGACAAAGAGTCCACTCGATTGGTACCCAGCTGTAACGACTAAGACACACCCGCCGACGGTCGTTACTCTTGGCGGGATCTAGACTGGCCCCACATATCAATACTAGTCTTTTCTGCACACTTTGTCCTCACTCATGCGCACCTGGGATCAACTTCCCGGTCGGTCACCCATGCCGATCACGCTTAACCTGGGAGTTCTGTTTGAATGGGCTCGCGGAAAAAAGGAATTCCTTGATATGAGTAGTCTATCATCCCTAATAAGCCATGCTATCACATACACCACCACTCAGAGGAACCGACGTCCACGTCGGGTCACAGGAGTGTTTCCTCTTGGCACAAACATGTGTGCATCCAGTCAAGTAGATGTGCCATGTCGTAGTCACAAACGTCATGAACAACATGACCGCACACCTATCCGCAAACATTCATGTAACCGCGACGGTCGGCTCTGATACAAACTTGTAACGACTAAGACACACCCGCCGACGGTCGTTACTGTTGGGTAACGTAGCATAAATTAAAAAATTTTCCTACGCATGTTCAGATCTTCCTATGGAGAGACCAGCAACGAGAGAGGGGTAAGAGCATCTTCGTACCTTTGAAGATCGCTAAGCGGAAGCGTTGCTAGAACGCGGTAGATGGAGTCGTACTCGCAGCGATTCCGATCTAGTGCCGAACAACGACACCTCCGCGTTCAACACACGTGCAGCCCGGTGACGTCTCCCGCACCTTGATCCAGCAAGGAGGAGGGAGAGGTTGGGGAAGAAGACCAGCAACACGACGGCGTGGTGTTGGTGGAGAGACGAGGTCTCCCGGCAGGGCTTCGCCAAGCGCCGGCTGAGAGGAGGAGGGAGAGGAGCAGGGCTGCGCCGAGAGGGAGAGATTCAACCGTGTCTCAAACAGACCCGAACCTCATCTATATATAGGGGGAGAGGGAGGGGGTGCAGCCCTTAGGGTTCCCACCCCTAAGGGGTGCGGCAGCCCTTAGATGGGAGAGGGGTGGCGGCCAGGGCAAGGGGGAGGGGTGGCGCACATCTCTGGTGGGCCTAAGGCCCACCTTAGTTAGGGTTCCCCCCTTCCCCTTTTTTCTGGTGCACATGGGCTGGGTGGGGGCGCACCAGCCCACTTAGGGGCTGGTTCCCTTCCCCACTTAGCCCATCTAGCCTCCCGGGGTCGTCACCCCCCTTCGGTGGTCCCCCGGGACCACCTCCGGTGGTCCCCGTGGTCCCGGTACGTTACCGGTGATGCCCGAAACACTTCCGGTGTCCGAAACCATCCGTCCTATATATCAATCTTTACCTCCGGACCATTCCGGAGCTCCTCGTGACGTCTGGGATCTCATCCGGGACTCTGAACAACTTTCGGTAATCTCGTATAACAATTCCCTATAACCCTAGGGTCATCGAACCTTAAGTGTGTAGACCCTACGGGTTCGGGAGACAGGCAGACATGACCGAGACACCTCTCTGGCCAATAACCATCAGCGGGGTCTGGATACCCATGGTGGCTCCCACTAGCTCCACGATGATCTCATCGGATGAACCACGATGTCAAGGATTCAATCAATCCCGTATACGATTCCCTTTGTCTGTCGGTATAGAACTTGCCCGAGATTCGATCGTCGGTATACCTATACCTTGTTCAATCTAGTTACCGGTAAGTCTCTTTACTCGTTCCGTAGCACGTCATCGTGTGACTAACTCCTTAGTCACATTGAGCTCATGATGATGTTCTACCGAGTGGGCCCAGAGATACCTCTCCGTCACACGGAGTGACAAATCCCGATCTCGATTCGTGCCAACCCAACAAACACTTTCGGAGGTACCCGTAGTGCACCTTTATAGTCACCCAGTTACGTTGTGACGTTTGATACACCCAAAGCACTCCTACGGTATCCGGGAGTTGCACAATCTCACGGTCGAAGGAAAAGATACTTGACATTAGAAAAGCATTAGCATACGAACAATACGATCTAGTGCTAGGCTTAGGATTGGGTCTTGTCCACCACATCATTCTCCTAATGATGTGATCCCGTTATCAATGACATCCAATGTCCATGATCAAGAAACCATGATCATCTATTGACTAACGAGCTAGCCAACTAGAGGCTTGCTAGGGACACATTGTGATCTATTCATTCACACATGTATTACTGTTTCCTGTTAATACAATTATAGCATGAACGATAGACGATTATCATGAACAAGGAAATATGATAACAACCATTTTATTATTGCCTCTAGGGAATATTTCCAATAGTCTCCCACTTGCACTAGAGTCAATAATCTAGTTACATTGTGATGTATCGAACACCCATAGCATTATGGTGCTGATCATGTTTTGCTCGTGGAAGGGGTTTAGTCAACGGGTCTACAATATTCAGATCCGTGTGTACTTTACAAATATCTATCACTCCACTCTGGACATGGTCCTGGATGGAGTTGTAGCGGCGCTTGATGTGCTTCGTCTTCCGGTGAAACCTGGGCTCCTTGGCTATGGCAATGGCTCCAGTGTTATCACAGAAGACTGTCATAGGACCCGACGCGCTTGGAACCACTCCAAGGTCGGTGATGAGCTCCTTCATCCAAATTCCTTCATGAGCCACTTCTGAAGCAGCTATGTACTCCGCTTCACATGTAGATGCTGCCACGACTTCTTGCTTGCTGCTGCACCAGCTCACTGCCCCACCATTCAACACATATACGTATCCGGTTTGTGACTTAGAGTCATCCGGTTCTGTTTCGAAGCTAGCGTCGACGTAACCTTTTACGACGAGCTCTTCGTCACCTCCATAAACGAGAAACGTTTCCTTAGTCCTTTTCAGGTACTTAAGGATATTCTTGACTGCTGTCCAGTGTTCCGCACCGGGATTACTTTGGTACCTCCCTACCAAGCTTATCGCAAGGTTTATATCAGGTTTGGTACACAGCATGGCATACATTAGAGAGCCCACGGCTGAAGCGTAGGGGACATAACTCATCTTCTCTCTATCTGCTGCCGTGGTCGGCGACTGAGTCTTACTCAATCTCATACCTTGCAAAACTGGCAAGAACCCTTTCTTTGAGTTTTCCATATTGAACTTCTTCAGTATCTTGTCAAGGTATGTACTTTGCGAAAGACCTATGAGGCGTCTCGATCTATCTCTATAGATCTTGATGCCTAATGTTTATGCAGCTTCTCCAAGGTCCTTCATTGAAAAACTCTTGTTCAAATAGGCCTTTATGCTCTCCAACATCTCTATATCATTCCCCATCAATAATATGTCATCCACATATAGTACGAGGAAAGCTACAGAGCTCCCACTCACTTTCTTGTACAAACAGGCTTCTCCGTAAACCTGTATGAACCCAAACGCTTTAATCACCTCATTAAAGCGAATGTTCCAACTCCGAGATGCTTGCACCAGCCCATAGATGGAGCGCTGGAGCTTGCATACTTTGTTAGAACCTTTAGGATCGACAAAACCTTCTGGTTGCATCATATACAACTCTTCCTTAAGATTCCCGTTAAGGAACGTTGTTTTGACGTCCATTTGCCAAATTTCATAATCATAAAAGGCGGCAATTGCTAACATGATTCGGACTGATTTCAGCTTCGCTACGGGAGAGAAAGTCTCTTCGTAGTCAATTCCTTGAATTTGTCGAAAACCCTTTGCGACAAGTCGAGATTTGTAAACGGTTACATTACCCTTTGCATCAGTCTTCTTCTTGAAGATCCATTTATTTTCTATGGCTCGCCGGTCATCGGGCAAGTCCACCAAAGTCCTACTTTGTTGTCCACCAAAGTCCATACTTTGTTCTCATACATGGATCCTATCTCGGATTTCATGGCTTCAAGCCATTTGTTGGAATCTGGGCCCGCCATTGCTTCTTCATAGTTCGAAGGTTCACCGTTGTCTAACAACATGATTTCCATCACAGGGTTGCCGTACCACTCTGGTGCGGAGCGTACCCTTGTGGACCTTCGCGGTTCAGTAGTAACTTGATCCGAAGCTTCATGATCATCATCATTAACTTCCTCTTCAGTCGGTGTAGGCACCACAGGAACAACTTCTTGCGTTGCGCTACTTTCCTGTTCGAGAGGGGGTGTAATTACCTCATCAAGTTCTACCTTCCTCCCACTTACTTCTTTCGAGAGAAACTCTTTCTCTAGAAAGGATCCGTTCTTGTCAACAAAGGTTTTACCTTGGGATCTAAGATAGAAGGTATACCCAATAGTTTCCTTAGGGTATCCTATGAATACGCATTTTTCCGCTTTGGGTTCGAGATTTTCTGGTTGAAGTTTGTTCACATAAGCATCACAGCCCCAAACTTTAAGAAACGACAACTTCGGTTTCTTGCCAAACCATAGTTCATACAGTGTCGTCTCAACGGATTTAGACGGTGCCCTATTTAAAGTGAATGCTGCAGTTTCTAATGCGTATCCCCAAAATGATAGCGGTAAGTCGGTGAGAGACATCATAGATCGTACCATATCTAATAAAGTGCTATTACGACGTTCAGACACTCCGTTGCGCTGCGGTGTGCCACGCGGCGTCAGTTGTGAAACGATTCCACACTTCCTTAGGTGTGTGCCAAACTCGTGACTCAAATATTCTCCTCCACGATCGGATCGTAGACATTTAATTTTTCTGTCACGTTGATTCTCAACCTCACTCTGAAATTCCTTGAACTTTTCAAACGTCTCAGATTTGTGCTTCATCAAGTAGATATACCCATACCTACTCAAATCATCGGTGAGAGTGAGAACATAACGATAACCACCGCGAGCTTCAACGTTCATTGGACCACACACATCAGTATGTATTATTTCCAATAAGTCGGTTGCTCTCTCCATTATTCCTGAGAATGGAGTCTTAGTCATCTTGCCCATGAGGCACGGTTCGCATGTGTCAAATGATTCAAAGTCAAGAGACTCTAATAGTCCATCAGTATGGAGCTTCTTCATGCGTTTAACGCCGATATGACCAAGGCGGCATTGCCACAAGTATGTGGGACTATCATTATCAACTTTGCATCTTTTGGCACTCACACTATGAATATGTGTAACGTCACGATCGAGATTCATCAAGAATAAACCATTCACCAGCGGAGCATGACCATAAAACATATCACTCATATAAATAGAACAACCATTATTCTGTGACTTAAATGAGTAGCCGTCTTGCATTAAGCAAGACCCTGATACAATGTTCATGCTTAAAGCTGGTACTAAATAACAATTATTAAGGTTTAAAACTAATCCCGACGGTAGATGTAGAGGTAGCGTGCCGACGGCGATCACATCGACCTTTGAACCACTCCCGACGCGCATCGTCACCTCGTCCTTGGCCAGTCTCCGCTTATTCTGCAGTTCCTGCTTTGAGTTGCAAATGTGAGCAACAACACCGGTATCAAATACCCAGGAGCTACTACGAGCGCTGCTAAGGTACACATCAATAACATGTATATCACATATACCTTTAACGTTGCCGGCCTTCTTGTCCGCTAAGTATTTGGGGCAGTTCCGCTTCCAGTGACCTTTTCCCTTGTAGTAGAAGCACTCAGTCTCAGGCTTGGGTCCGTTCT
This sequence comes from Hordeum vulgare subsp. vulgare, assembly GCF_904849725.1. NCBI lineage: Eukaryota > Viridiplantae > Streptophyta > Magnoliopsida > Poales > Poaceae > Hordeum > Hordeum vulgare. Next base: position 216,573,962 of record NC_058520.1, on the reverse strand, counting down.
TTTTCTTCTTCCCGGCATCTGGCTTACTGGGCGCGGCAACAGCTTTGCCGTCTTTCTTGAAGTTCTTCTTACCCGTGCCTTTCTTGAAACTAGTGGTCTTGTTGACCATCAACACTTGATGCTCCTTCTTGATTTCTACTTCTGCAGACTTGAGCATCGAGTACAACTCGGGAATGGTTTTCTCCATCCCTTGCATGTTGTAGTTAAGCACAAAGCCTTTGTAGCTTGGTGGGAGAGACTGGAGGATTCTGTCAATGATAGCATCATCCGGAAGTTCGACTCCAAGTGAAGTCAGATGACCGTGTAACCCAGACATTTTGAGTATGTGCTCACTGACAGAACTGTTCTCCTCCATCTTACAGCTGAAGAACTTGTCGGAGACTTCATATCTCTCGACACGGGAATGAGCTTGAAAAACTAGCTTAAGCTCTTGGAACATCTCATATGCCCCGTGTTGCTCAAAACGTCTTTGGAGCCCCGTTTCTAAACTGTATAACATGCCACACCTGACTAGAGAGTAGTCATCACTCCGCGCTTCCCAGACGTTTAGAACGTCCTGGGCTGCTGCGGGAGCAGGAGGGTCACCTAGCGGCGCATTAAGGACATAAGCCTTTTTAGCTGCTTCAAGGATGAGCTTCAGGTTGCGAACCCAGTCCGCATAGTTGCTACCATCATCTTTCAGCTTGTTTTTCTCTAGGAATGCGTTGAAGTTGAGGTTGACGTTGGACATCTACAATATTTATAAAGACAACTTTTAGACTAAGTTCATGACAATTAAGTTCATTTAATCAAATTAAGTATGAACTCCCACTTAAATCGACATCCCTCTAGTCATCCAAGTGATACATGATCCATGTTGACTAACCCGTGTCCGATCATCACGTGAGACGGACTAGTCACCATGGTGAGCAACTTCATGCTGATCGTATTCAACCATACGACTCATGTTCGACCTTTCGGTCTCTTGTATTCGAGGTAATGTCTGTACATGCTAAGCTCGTCGAGTCAACCTAGGTGTTTCGCGTGTGTAAATCTGGCTTACACCCGTTGTATGCGAACGTTAGAATCTATCACACCCGATCATCACGTGGTGCTTCGAGACAACGAACCTTCGCAACGGTGCACACTTAGGGGAATACGTTCTCGAAATTTTAAGAGGGATCATCTTATTATGCTACCGTCGTTTTAAGCAATAAGATGTAAACATGATAAACATCACAATGCAATCATATAGTGACATGATATGGCCATTATCATCTTTGCTCTTCTGATCTCCATCTTCAGGCATCGCATGATCATCATTGTCACCGCCGTGACACCACGATCTCCATCATCATGATCTCCATCATCGTGTCTCCATGAAGTCGTCACGCCAACTACTACTATCACTACTACTATGGCTAACCGTTAGCAATGAAGTAAAATAGTAAGCACATGGCGTTGCATCTCATACAATAAATTAAGACAACTCCTATGGCTCCTGCCGGTTGTCATACTCATCGACATGCAAGTCGTGAAACCTATTACAATAACATGATCATCTCATACATCATGCATGCAACATCACAACTTTGGCCATATCACATCACATGTCAAACCCTGCAAAAACAAGTTAGACGTCCTCTAATTGTTGTTGCAAGTTTTACGTGGCTGATTTGGGTTTCTAGCAAGAACGCCTTCTTACCTACGTGACAGCCACAACGATGATATGCCAAAGCTATTTACCCTTCATAAGGACCCTTTTCATCAAATCCAATCCGACTAGAGTAGGAGAGACAGACACCCGCTAGCCACCTTTATGCACGATGTGCATGTCTGTCGGTGGAACCAGTCTCACGTAAGCGTACGTGTAAGGTCGGTCCGGGCCGCTTCATCCCACAATACCGCCGGAAAATAATAAGACTAGTAACAGCAAGCAAAGTGACAAACCATCGCCCACAACTTTTGTGTTCTACTCGTGCATAGAATCTACGCATAGAAAACCTGGCTCGGATGCCACTGTTAGGTAACGTAGCATAAATTCAAATTTTTTCCTACGCATGTTCAGATCTTCCTACAGAGAGACCAGCAACGAGAGAGGGGTAAGAGCATCTTCGTACCTTTGAAGATCTCTAAGCGGAAGCGTTGCTAGAACGCGGTTGATGGAGTCGTACTCGCAGCGATTCCGATCTAGTGCCGAACAACGGCACCTCCGCATTCAACACACGTGCAGCCCGGTGACGTCTCCTGCACCTTGATCCAGCAAGGAGGAGGGAGAGGTTGGGGAAGAAGACCAGCAACACGACGGCGTGGTGTTGGTGGAGAGACGAGGTCTCCCGGCAGGGCTTCGCCAAGCGCCGGCTGAGAGGAGGAGGGAGAGGAGCAGGGCTGCGCCGAGAGGGAGAGATTCAACCGTGTCTCAAACAGCCCCGAACCTCATCTATATATAGGGGGAGAGGGAGGGGGCGCAGCCCTTAGGGTTCCCACCCCTAAGGGGTGCGGCAGCCCTTAGATGGGAGAGGGGTGGCGGCCAGGGCAAGGGGGAGGGGTGGCGCACCCCTCTGGTGGGCCTAAGGCCCACCTTAGTTAGGGTTCCCCCCCTTCCCCTTTTTTCTGGTGCACATGGGCTGGGTGGGGGGTGCACCAGCCCACTTAGGGGCTTGTTCCCTTCCCCACTTAGCCCATCTAGCCTCCCGGGGTCGTCACCCCCCTTCGGTGGTCCCCCGGGACCACCTCCGATGGTCCCGGTGGTCCCGGTACGTTACCGGTGATGCCCCAAACACTTCCGGTGTCCGAAACCATCCGTCCTATATATCAATCTTTACCTCCGGACCATTCCGGAGCTCCTTGTGATGTCCGGGATCTCATCCGGGACTCCGAACAACTTTCGGTAATCTCGTATAACAATTCCCTATAACCCTAGCGTCATCGAACCTTAAGTGTGTAGACCCTACGGGTTCGGGAGACAGGCAGACATGACCGAGACACCTCTCTGGCCAATAACCATCAGCGGGGTCTGGATACCCATGGTGGCTCCCACTAGCTCCACGATGATCTCATCGGATGAACCACGATGTCAAGGATTCAATCAATCCCGTATACGATTCCCTTTGTCTGTCGGTATAGAACTTGCCCAAGATTCGATCGTCGGTATACCTATACCTTGTTCAATCTCGTTACCGGTAAGTCTCTTTACTCGTTCCCTAGCACGTCATCGTGTGACTAACTCCTCAGTCACATTGAGCTCATGATGATGTTCTACCGAGTGGGCCCAGAGATACCTCTCCGTCACACGGAGTGACAAATCCCGATCTCGATTCGTGCCAACCCAACAAACACTTTCGGAGGTACCCGTAGTGCACCTTTATAGTCACCCAGTTACGTTGTGACGTTTGATACACCCAAAGCACTCCTACGGTATCCGGGAGTTGCACAATCTCACGGTCGAAGGAAAAGATACTTGACATTAGAAAAGCATTAGCATACGAACAATACGATCTAGTGCTAGGCTTAGGATTGGGTCTTGTCCACCACATCATTCTCCCAATGATGTGATCCCGTTATCAATGACATCCAATGTCCATGATCAGGAAACCATGATCATCTATTGACTAACGAGCTAGCCAACTAGAGGCTTGCTAGGGACACATTATGATCTATTCATTCACACATGTATTACTTTATCCTGTTAATACAATTATAGCATGAACGATAGACGATTATCATGAACAAGGAAATATGATAACAACCATTTTATTATTGCCTCTAGGGCATATTTCCAACAGTTACTCCTGGCGGGATCTAGACTGGCCCCAGATATCAATAGTAGTCTTTTATGCGCACTTTGTCCTCACTCATGCGCACCCGGGATCAACTTCCCGGTCGGACACCCATCCTAAAACTACTCCAAGACGAGCACTCTTAACCTGGGAGTTCTGTTTGAATGGGCTCCCGGAAAAGAAGGAATTCCTTATTGATAAGAGTAGTCTATCATCCCTGATAATCCAGGCTATCACACCAGCCCACATGATGTAGGTCATACGAGCACCAACTCTAGACCATATCATCCTTGCGGGGACCAACGGTGTTCCCGGAACACGTAAAAATGGCATAGTCGACCTACCTGGTATGACCCCGTCATGAGAGTGACCACATATCACTCCCACCACTAGTAATGTGACCTCTTTGCTAACACCGACCAAAGTAGTCAACAAAGCCCCGTCCCATAAAGGGGTATCGTAGTCGCACATGTAAGGTTGGGACTGTCGACACATCATAAATCTAATCCCATTTCCGAAATCACTCACACAAGATATTCCCGGTGCACCACTTCTTTCACAAGTCGTCACATAACTCGTCATCACCCTTGGGCATTAGTGGCACCCGACGGGGTTTTCGTAAAACCTTTGATATCAACTTGTGTTACCATCATCATGTACATGGTCTTATATGCATAGCACTACTCTCTACTTGTCAACATATTATCAGCGTGACCCTCATAGATGGTAAGGTCATGCTAAATATTATCATCATGCACATGCCGGGATGACGACCATGCTCGGAATAGAGTATTCAACTTGGTATGGATGAAAATGTTTTCTCTAACATAGTCAAAGGGCTGATTGCCTTTACTCACATAAGTCCTTGGGGTCTTTGGGGTCTTCCGGTCCAACTGTGAGTACTCCGTCTACTCCGTCAACTATCGTCGGAAACAAACACAGTAAGCCAACAACAAGAAGAAGCAAAAGTGCTATATAAATAGGAGTTTTATTTTTCTTGGACATCTTTGGTCATAAGAAAAATACCTACAGCTTGCTCTAGGAGATTTGGACCACCAGGGAATTTTGAATGGACGGAAAGAGGAATAGGTGATCCTTAAAGAAGCCCGTAGAAAATATTCAGCTAAAAATGAGTGGACGCACTCATTTGACAGAGCATGAATTTATAAACATTTAGAAAGTTGTTTCACTGGGTTTGGAGTTGATATGAATATTCTAGGAATTTTCTAGTATTGGATAAATAGCAAAAGGGAGCTGATTATTGAAAGCAACAGAATCATGCCAGATAAAAATGTTGACTAAGGCTTCAAAAATAGGGCATGATCTTAGGAGACTCTGAAAATTGGAATCACTCCATTTGGAGTTGATTTGGGCTTTCTAGGAATTTCAGAAGGTGGGCTTAAATAACTCAGATCCAAACTTGCTTTAAATCCCTACAGAAAAGTTTCTTGCAAAAATGTGCAAAGCACACATTTGGATAGTCCATGATTTTAGGAACCTGTAGAAAATTGAATCATCAAAATTGAATATCATATGAATATTGTATGGATTATTTAATTTACTTGAGAAAAATAATAGGCAAAAGAAAGTACCTAAATGGGCCACAGCCTCGCGCCGAGCGCAGTTTAGCGCTGCGGCGCATTGGGCCGGCCCAGTTACATGGCTGTGAGGGTGCCACACCGTTGGCGCACTAGATGGAAGGCGCTTCTAGCTTGGAGAGGTGCAAAACTCCAGGGGCGCCTTCAGAAGACCTGGGGGCCCGACCGGTGGGAGGCTGAAGTTGGGGCCCCACCTGTCAGGTCCTTCCTCTTCCTACCGTCCGAGCAGGAAACACAGAGGGAGCACCCGTCGCCGGTGGCCCATGCTGTCCTCCACCATTCCTCGCGGTCCAGCCGCCGGAGGGCTCGGGGACGCGAGCTGCGCCCTGCTGGCCGGGGAAGGCCAGCACTGCGCCGGCTCATGGGTCCATGGATGTGGCCGAAACCGCCACTGTCTCGAGCGTTCGGTGCCCTGAGAAGAACCAGGATGAGGGAAGTGGCTCGTGTCAGCCAGCGGGTGTTCCTAGGAGAGTCTAGGGGCGAGGGGAAACTCGACGCTGTCCAAATTTGGGACGGACGCCGCCGACAAGCTTCAGCCATGGGAGGAGGGACAAAGCTCATAGGCTACCTTGGATTGGTCTAGGGGTTTGTGGTAGAGGGCGGAGTAGGTGGGAGGCTACAGGGGATAGAGGCAGGCCCTAAATGGAGGGGGCGCACAGGAGGAACTCGGAAGCTCTCGGGTGCTCTGAGCACGGCAAGAGCACGCATGCCAGAGGGGGCTTGGCTGCTTCTAGGCGCCGGGGAGAGCGTGGACTGGTCAAAGGGAGTACTGAGGCGCGCTGGGACACACTGCCCTTGTTGGACCCGAGCTGTAGGAAGAAAACAAACGCAGAGCACCGTTACTGCATGCTGCCAACATGGTCACCATGGCCACGCGTGTCCAGGTGCATCTCTCGGCCAGGCCAAGGTGTCAAACATGGAGGACATGCGTGCAGGAAGCTGATGGTGGAGTTTGGCCTAGAATGGAGCTGATTTGAATTGGCTTTGACTGCATTTTAGTTTGCAGCAGCAAACTTAAGACTAACAATGAGGGAACTTAATGGAGAGATAATGGGGTGAAACCATGTCTAGCAGTCTTAGGCATGGGAGGAGTACAGTTCTGCAAAGTTTAAGCAAAAGTATAGCAAGAGGGGTAAAACAGTGCTGCCAAGGTAGAAATTGAAAGGTAGATACATGAAGTCATTTTCCAATAATTGACCACTGGCCATGGAAAGGTTACTGGACGTAAAAGGTAACAAGGGAAGACCGTGGTAAAAATTTAAGCTCAAGGGAAATAATGGAAGGGGCCGAAGCAACAACTTTGGTGAATGCAGACTAGGTGTTTGATGGGTGTTAGGGCTACCAAATAGATGAAAATAAGCTTGGACACCAAATTTGGGATTTGGTGGAGAAGGTTTCCAATGTAAACTTGGAAAACCCATGAAATGTGCAGAAATGGCATTCGGCTTACAAAACTATATAAATCAAATCCCACAAATTCAATATTTGGTGTGGGGGCATAATTTGAGCATTAAAGAATGCGCAAAAAGTTTGGGTTCAATTGGAGAAACTTTATATTATAAGTTTTGCAAAGTCACAAATCATCACAGAGGGTTTTGAGGGCCTTGGGACAAGTTCTTCTATTCTCCTTGATGCACCACTTGGTGTGGATGCATTATTGGAGTATCAGAATATGCCCACCAAATTTGAGCACAATTGGAGACACTTGGCAATGTAGAGTTGCTCAAATTTGGATCTGGACATATAGGGTTTTAGAATAATTAAGTGGATCAAATCAACTTGGATTGAGATGAAACTTGGCAAGATCATCGCATATATCATATGTGACATGCTAGAATTTTACACGAATTTATGGAGAATATTTCTTATAGAAATATTCCAAAATCTTGAAATAGACAAGAAGGGTTTTGAAGGGTTTTGCCCAATATTTTGAACATGACCATGTGTTGAAACTCATATATATGGAATATATATTTCAACTGAGGTTCCCTAAATTTTCTCAAATATTTTGAAAGCAATAAAAATAACTTTCCTTCATAAGGGACCATTTCTGGCCTCTCAGAAAGGTATTAAAATAACTATTAAAATAATAATATTGTGGTTTTGGGAATACATTTTGATAATGGGTTTTAAGTAAAATAATTTGTGCAAAATAACTTCCCTAATTTGAGGACTTGTAATACAAATCTCAAATGAGGGGTTTTTGGAAGCTTAATTCAAGGGAATGCTTTTTAGTGAAAATAAGGTTTGGTAAAAATGGTTTTTGGTCCTACACACATGGCATGATCATTAGGCAAGGGTTTGGGTTAAGGATCTGAGTTTGGAGAGAAGCAAGAGCATTGGGTTCAAACACAAGCAATAGGCAAGCAAGCAAACATCACATCAAGCATCACAAGCATTCACAAAAAATAATTAATTGGTCCTAATTTTGGGATAAGTTAATTCAGTCAGGAGAGTTAAACACAAGGTGTTACAAGATTTGCAGTCCCATTTCCTTTCACATCCATTGTGCAAACTATGTTTGCCTCCGTTTTGGATCCGGATGGAGTTCTACGACCATGCCGGTGCCCAGAACTTCCACGCAGTCCGGAACTTTCGGCCTCGCTAGGGTTTCCACGTCTGGATTGGGTCTGGCACTTCCGTCGGTCGGAACTTTGAGTTCTCCAGAACTTCCGCTCACTGGACCTTCCGACCCTTCCCAGAACTTCCGTCCTTAGCAGAGTTCTGGCATCCTCTGCACATTGCGATTCTTTGATTTTTCTCTTTTTGTGAAGCTTGTGCACTTATTCTATTCGCTTGCTATCCCTCTCATCTCTTCCAGCAAGCGGTTCCGGTACACGTGCTCGCACATCACAGGTGTATGAATGGAAACCCAAAGAGAGGGGCAAGAAAACTAGGACTGTTGTGTTAGGTCCTGAGAACATGTTTGACTGCTATCCCGAAGAAGATGTTGTGTCCGAAGACCATGGCACCACTCTCCTGCTACCACTCGCTCCAAGAAGCGGAAGACTGCTTCCAAGAAGTCCAAGACAGTTCCTGCTCATCTTCCTCCACCTATGCCTGTCTCTATGAAATAACTTCTGGCACCAAAGTGGGCTGCTCGGCTCAGGGCCAATCCTTATTGTCAAGAGCGTGAAACCGCGGCTGACCTCAGGTTTTGGACTCTATTTCAGCAACGCACCTATGATGGGATTTTCACTCGTTTCGTCAATAAGTATGTCATTCAAAAGAGTATCAACACAACTCATTTTGACATGACTCCCACCAATGCTGCATATTTTGATGGAATCCAGAGTATGTGGGTCAAGCTCAACATCCTGATATTCAACATGATGTGTCTCCACCTCTTGTGGCTCAGTTCTATGCCATGGTGCATTTTGGTACTGATATTCAGCATACCCTTACTTGGATGTCTGGTACTAAGAAGTTCTCCGCCCCGCTTTTTGTCTTGGCCCGTCTTCTAGGCTATGAGTACACTGATGAAACTACTGATCATGGCTCAAGATCCATCACAGAGGGGTCTTTCAGGTCCACCACTTGGCTGACTTGTATTCCCTTGGCGGCCTAGTTGGTTCTGTTGGTGACCTTCTAACTTTTTATGATATCATGCACCAGATCTTTCGTGAAGTTCAGGCTGTCCAAGTTGGTGACAAAAACAAGATTCATGGTCATATCATCAATCTTCTCCACTACACTTTCCACAGCTTTGATAAGGGCCCCATTGATGTGCTGGATTTTATATGGAATGAAATGTACAATGTGGTTATGAACCACAAGGTCCCAATATGTGCTCCCTATATCACTGCCTTGATTGCTGAGGTTGCTCCTGAAGCATCCGTCGGTCGATGTCTGACTGTTCATACTAGTGCCAACTTGCTCGTTAAGAAAGGCAAGATTATTGTCAATGAGGCTGAGGATGATGAGGAAGAAGATCTTCATGCCGAGGGTGCACACCACTTTGAACATTGCTCTCGCACTCATATTTATCGTCGTGGGGGACCTAGTGACTCCGGGTCTAGAAAGAGCAACAAACTTTGGCGTCTTCTCAAGAACATGTTTTGCATCCAACATGATATGTACAAGAACAAGTGGGAGGAGAACAAGTCTAGGAAGGAGGACCTAAAGGCTCTTAAGGATGGCATGTGTGCATCTGGTATGGACCTTGCTCATGGCTCCAAGTCAAATGTGACTCCGTTTGATCAATACTAGTCCAAGCATGCTTGGTTTGATGCCGAAACCGGAGATGAAGCCTCTTCTCATCACCGTGAGGACACGGTTTCCTCTCGAGAGTCGATCGACGATTCATCTACTACCTAGGGGCTGGGGCTGTGTCGCTGCTTTTTCCTTTTTGCCATCTTGATGACAAAGGGGTAGAGCTTGATAGGCTTGGCAGGCTTGGGCGTTTCCTTATCGTTCTTTCTTTTTCTTATTCCCTATCGCGTATTAGAACTTTTGCTCTTATTTTGCTTTTATTTGAACCCTTCTCCTGTTCGAACCTTACCATTATATTTTTGTTACCTATCTATCCATGGGTGAGCACTTCGTGGGTGATAATTGAGTTGCATGGCATTATTCTGTACTCTTATCCGTGTTACAGTGTGAGCGACATCTATCATGATTAATGTATCCTTATATGTCTCGTCACATTTGGTAAACAAGGTTAGTAAATCCCTCTATGTCAATTATGTCCTTCCTATTGGTAGCATAATGCTAGGGGATCTCCTTCCAAACGTGTCTTCTGTATTCAAATGCAAATCTAAAATAGGACATTGGTTGTGGGGGAGTTTCTGTCTTTCATTAAAACTGGTTAACAACATACATATCTTGTGGCTACGCTCTCAAGCAAGGTTGTCATCTATGTCAAAAAGGGGGAGACTGAAAGTGCATTCTTGCCCTTAACTATTTTTGATATCTATGAGAATTTCATTTTTGTTTCTAACCACATGCTCTAGTGTAAACAACACCATCAAATAGGAAGTGAAGCATGGATGGTTATCGTCCCTCTACTTAGAAAAAGTAAAAAGCATGGGCCATAGTGTTTTCTTCTTTCTTGAGTCCTTAGGGTAGCCGCACTGTTAATAGGGGGTGCATCAAGAAAACATCTGGGATTTAACTTCACGTAAACGTATGAACTGACACAACTAATTCTCAATGGAGGTTTGAAGTATATACTCATACAATGATTCTGTTAAAGTCGGACCTTCCGGGACGGCCACAACTTCCGGGGAACGGAATGTCTGGGATAGTTTCGGGAAGCTTCCTGGTCAAGCAGAAACACTACACTTTTCTCCAACCTTTCTGTTTTTCCCGGAACCTTTCAAAACCTGGACGGAACTTCCGCACCCGAGAACTTCCATGCTTGCCAGAATTTCTGTGCCTAGAACTTGCGCCCACAGCCATAGCAGCTTCCAGGGTACCCCAGGGAGACGACGAACTCTCTGGTTAGCCCAAAACCTGCCCGGACCTTGGCTGGAACTTTCGTTGCCCGGAACATCCGGGCATCGCCAGAACTTCCGGTATTCACAGGAATTTGGCTCCAACGGCTGGATTCGGCCCCCACCTACAAATAGTCTTCTTCTTCCCCACGAAGAAGTGGACGACTTCAGTTTCTCTCACCACCATTTTCACACCTCAATTTCTTGAAGCTCTACCCCCTTAGCCAGCCAATGCTTTTGATCTTTTGAGGAGTGAAGGAGGAGTGCCTCGTCAACACATACACCAAAGAAAAAGTTGAATCCCCCTTGTTTTCGTTCTGTAGCTTGTTACTCTTGGAGGTTGCAGACTCCTAGGTAGTAGGAGTAGTCTGGCAAGGAATCGTTCATTGTGATTTCCCTCAGAAAGTTTGTGAGGGTTTGCAGGCCACCTCAAGGCCTGCCACTACTGGTTAAGAAACACCTTTGTGGTGTTGTCTTAAGTAGGGAATAGGATGAGCCTTCGTGTCATTGGTGTGCCTTGGTGGTAACATCCACCTCTCTAAATAGTAACCCTCCAAGGAAGTGAACATCGAGATACATCCTCGTCTCCCGGAGTTGTGGTTATTCCTAACCCTAGCTCCTTACTTGTGGTTACTTGTCTCCTTACCTTTATAATCCATTTTCATATTTAGGTTTGTTTATCTAGTAAGGTGCTTAACTTGTATATCTTACTTGCCACCTTATCTCCGGAGCAATTGTTAGGCTAAAATTCATATTCCGCATTATTGCCTAAAATTGCTAAGTAACAACAAAAATATTTAATTGTACCTATTCACCCCCCTTTCTAGGTCCATCTCGGTCCTTTTCACACTTGCATCCACACGGTCTAGGGGTGAGTAAACAATTCTCATGTGCCATGGATTTTGTGGAAAGTCATAGGGAGAGAAGAGAAGTTGAGGGAGAGTGAAAAATGGGTTGTCCACAGGGGAATCTTGAGGTTTTACCCCCGAAATAATTGAGCTAGGGTCTAGCAACTCTTACTAGAGGTAAATAGGTGCTTGGAGAAGATGTGGTAAAAGTTTGAGTTCAAGGAGAACAATGGAGGAGGGGAAACGAGTGACTTCTAGAAATCACAAGAAGGTGTTGATGCTGGTTTGGGCAAGGTAATTGATCCTCCTTTGTGTGATCTTTAACATAAGTGAATGGTGGATAGAAATAATGTTTATCACCATGTTTGAGCTCATTTGAACAAACTTGCTAATGTAACTTTGGCAAACCCTAGAAATCAATATAAACGGGCTTTCTTAGATTTAGCCATGCTATTGTATTCTCCTTGTGAAAGCACAATTGCTCCCTAAGGTGGTTTTGGTAATTAATAACATAATATTTTTCATTGAACTAATGACTCTACATAAATATATTTCAGAAAATTTCAAAGATGCATTGGCTAAAGGATTGTGAGGAGAAACTCCTTGATGCAAGGAAAGGAATAGGATTGGCCAAGCTTCAAGCTACAAAACTCTACATTTTATATTTGTGAGAAATCACATTTTAGTCCATAGGAAAGACAATACTATTGAAAGGGGGGTCAGGTATCCATGATGAATTGGTTGCTCAAGTGCTTAGAGGTAGCCACCAAAAATAATCAGCCATTCTCCCACAATATTCTCTGTCCCAAGCCTAAACATCAAAATCGGTGCCACCAATAATTTCCACTCAACCCTATCGCTTTTCCGAGAGACAGAACCTATGCCAAACCCTAGAATCTCGGTACCACCAACTTCCACTTTGGTGCCACCGAAAATCAGTGACCAGCTTTATCGCTTGTCGATTTCAACAATTGGACCGAGTTTTGAAATCGGTCTCACCGAGATTTGGACAATGTCGTAGGTCGCCATATCGGTACCATCCAGATTCTTGTATCGGCCTCACTAAGAATACGAAAGTTGCCACATTTAGTGCAACTTGGTGTCGCCGAGATTCATTTTGGTTTCACCAAGTTGCGCAATAACGTTGTAACGGTTGGATTTTAGGAGATGCCTATGTATACCCATCCACCACCTCTCACTCGTAAAGGAAGCACTCAAAACACACACACACACTTGCCATATCCATTTTTCTGAGAAAGAGGCACCTAGTCATGTGTTGAGATCAAGATATTCCAATCCATCCATTAGAAACTTGATCTCTAGCCTCCCCAAGTTGCTTTCGACCAAATCAATCTCTTCCACGCATGCAAAATCTATGAGAGAGTGATTGAGTGTTGAGGATACTATCTTTTGAAGCACAATAGCAAGGAGTTCAACATTCTACCGCATAGATTACCTTTTGGAGGATGGTGCCTCCTAGATTGGTTTGGTGTCGCTTGGGAGCCTCCTACTTGGGTGTCGTGGAGTTGAACCAAGAAGTTTGTAAAGGGAAGGAGACCGCCTACTTCATGAAGATCTACCCCAAGTGAGGCTACTCTAGTGTGGACGTAAGCCATGGTGGAATAGACAAGGCCGCTTCTTCGTGGAATCCTTGTCGATGGAGCCCTACGTGGAATCTCACAGCCGTTACCCTCCGTGGGTAGAAGCCTCCACTAATGCAGACGTAGGATAGCACCACCTATTGGAACCACGCCAAAAATCATTGTGTCTACCTTTGTGTTTGATCTTCTTATGCCTTCCCTCTACTTACATTTGCATGTAATTACTTTCTGCTGCAATACTCTTAGATATGCATGTTTTGGGTGTGCTTGACTTGCTACAACTGCTAAAACTAGCACACAACTAAAATTGGGAAAAGGCTAAGTTTTTATATGGTCAAGTAGTCTAATCACCGCCCCTCTAGACATACTTAGGATCCTACAAGTGGTGTCGGGCTTTGGTCTCCATTGCATTGATTTCACAACCTAGGAGAGTATGTCGTATAGTGAGGGAAACTACCAGTGTAGAGGTCCATATTTTGATGGTACAAACTTTGCCAGTTGGAAGCATAAAATTAAAATTCATATTCTTGGTCATAACCCCGCCGTTTGGGCTCTTGTTTGTGTTGGATTGGAAGGTGATTTCTTCGGTGATGGAAGGGAACCGAATCTCGAAGCGACTATGGAAGAATTGAAAATGTTGCAATACAACGCTCAAGCATGCGACATTCTATTCAACTGCCTATGCCTCAAAGAATTAAACAAAATTAGTCGTCTTGAGAATGCCAACGAAATTTGGGACACTTTGATTGATATGCACGAAGGTACCGAATTCATCACGGAATCTAAGTTGGATGTGCTACAAAGTCAGATTGACAAGTTCAAGATGAAGGATGCTGAAGGAATTGCTGAGATGTACTCTAGGCTAGATCTCATCACGAATGAGATCGCTGGCTTAGGAAGCAAAGAGAGGACCGAAAAATTCATCATCAATAACTTACTTAGATCCTTGGATGCTAGGTACGACACCATATGCACATTGATATAAATGATGCCAAAATACAAGGATCTCAAGCCAACGGAAGTCATTGCAAGGATTGTCGCCCATGAAATGTCACTCTAGGACAAAGAGCCGCATAGCAAGTCAAGCGGTTCGTACAAAGCTTCAAGTGATGATGTCGCTACTTCAAATGACAACCTTTTCACCAATGAACAGATAAGCCTCATGGTCAGGAAATTCAACAAGTTCTATAAGAGTACAGGCAAAGAGAGAAGCTCTAGCTCAAGATACAAAGAGAAGCGTTCATCTAGTCATGCCCGAAACTGCTACAATTGTGGAAATCCCAGTCACTGCTGCAATGAGTGCTTGGATACCAAAATGAGGAGATGAGTCACCTAGAAGATGAAGATCGAGAGAAGAGCACTTCGCTTAGAGAGCAGGAGTAGAGAAAATCGTTATGAACAAAGACCCTCCCGGAGAAGTAAGGAATCGAAGAGGAAGGACAAGTACACCAAGAGACACTCAAGAACAAGACATCGAGCTCATGTTGGTGAATGGGAATGCGGCTCCGAGTCCGACAACAAATCCGAGAGAAGCTACCACTCCAACTCTGACTATATGAAGGTGTTGCCAATCTTGCACTCGTATCCTCCAACTCCTATGATATATTTGATTCACCAAATGAAGGGATTGGAAGCTGCTTCGTGGCTAAAGGCCCCAAGATATCACACCCCGAGCACTTTGACTTTAATGGTGATGAGGATGACTTGCTAGGAGAAGATTACTTGCTCTTTGATAAAACCAGTGATAACGATGAAAGTGAACTTGATGATAATCATGCTAGTCAAGATAAGTCGTATGATGATGATAAGAAAGAGATTGAATGTGACTAACTAACTAGAGAATTGAACACTCTTAAGTTAGCTCACGAAATTACTCTAGAAGATCGTAGAGAGCTTGCAAGAACTCATGAGGAGCTACACTTTGAGAAGCTAAATTTAGAGAAAGAGCATGAGTTTCTAAAAGCAATCCATGATGATCTTCAAAAGAAGAGTTCTTCTTATCTAGAAAAATGATTAATCTTGTCTACTTTTGTTCCACAAGTTAAACCTAAGAACACTAGTAACAAAGGCAAGAAAGGTTCTTCATCTAGTAAAAACAATTCTAAATTTAAATCAAATGATGTTGTTGCTAGTAGCTCTCTTGAGCCCACTAATGATTCTCTTATGCAAGGTACACTTGAGAAAGAAAACGATTTATTAAAAGGAATTATAAAAATAGGTGCCTTCAAGAGTCTTCTGGAAGTAAGCAATTCGAGCAGATTGTACGCAAGCAAGGAGGACACGAGAAGAATCAAGGTGTTTGCTACTTTAATGCCAACGGAGTTGAATGGGAAGAAGGTCAATACCCCAATCCGAAGTTTGTACCCCCAAAGGAGAAGTATGTTCCTACTCTCCCCAAGGGTACAATCTCTCAAGATGACCTTTCACCAAAAGACCACAAGGGCAATGACGAGCTAGAAGAGGAGATTGACTCATTTGAGGAAGAACCCCAAGCCATGGTCAAGTGGCTTCCCAAGGTCACTGCTAGCTATACTTCATCTAGTGCTACCACAACTCCAAGGATCCCCATCAAGTTGATGTGGGTCCCCAAGAGGAAGAACTATAAAGTTCTTGAGGGGTGACTCCGCCAATGAAATTCACTCTTATTCATTTTGGCAAGAACTATATGCAATTAACTCCAACCATATGTATTAGTTCAAAAATTCACACATTCCCTCAAAGGTAAGAAAGGGACAAGGTAATTAATGTATCATTGGACATCATCTCACATGTACTTCACTTCATGTCCATAGATATCCTTGTATTTGTTCCTTGTGTTTGGGACTAACCCATGTAGGTGAGAAGAGCAAGAAACAACAAGGATTGCTCCGAACTCAAGATGATCTTCATCAACACTGAGCATCCACAAGTACTACACCTACATGAAGTCTTCTAGGACAAAACCCGAGGTTATTTTATCCCCCTTAAGGTGGATGTCACCTGAAGGGGGGTCTTTCCTCTAAGACTTGAGTATAAGCATCTCTTAAGGTGTGAACACATTGAAAGCTTCATGTGAAAGTGGCAACTCCACTTGTGCTTAAACGATGAGTATGACCTATGATCTAGTATTCTTGCTTGACTCCTAAGTCAATATACTCATATATAGTTGATTTTGTCATCACCAAAGTGCTTGGTAGATACTAGAGTGGTTATGCATGTTTCATTTTGACATCTTATTGTGTGAGCAGGTTGGTATGCACATTTTTTCTCATTCAAGGATATCCAATTGTTGTTATTTGTCTTTTCATTTTCTTTGGCCAATTGCATACACAATAATGCCTAAGTACCCCTCTCTAGCTATCTATGCTTTCTCTTCTCAAATTCTATCCATGCTACATCACAAAATTTGAGCAATCACTTTAGGAACACTCTGTGCGAGGAGAACTCGGAGATCCGTCTCGACAAGATCCGACTTCCAAAACCTCCCATGTCCCACTCGGTGTGAAAAACTCCAAATCTCAGTCCGACGGAAGCACTAAGGTTGATCGGGTTTTACAATCTCGGTACCTCCAAAAAGTAAATCTCGGCCTCACCGAGTTTCACTATCACCAGAGAGTTATGGAACTCGGTGGCATCGATATTTCCAACTCGGTGTTACCGACAGTAGGGGATATATATATATCTAGCGGATTCAACTTTTGAAATTCAATTGCCAAACGTCACACATGCATCCCCTCTTGCTGCCTAATACGTCTTCAACGTATCTATAATTTTTGATTGTTCCAGGCTTATATATAATCATTCTTGGATGTTTTATAATCAATTTATAGCAACTTTATATCATTTCTTGGGACTAATCAGTTGAAATAGTGCCTAGTGCCATTTGTTGTATTTGTTATTTTTTTCCTTCGTAGAAAATCCGTATCAGATGAGTTCCTATTACCATGAAACTTTACATAAATTTTTTGTCGACGCGTTGGGTTGCGAGGATTTGCTATTTGTGTGCAGGTGCTACTTACATAGTCCTATGGATCTTCCTACTAGATTGATACTTAGTTTCTTAACTGATGGAAATACTTGTCATCGATGTGCTACACCCTTTAAGCTTGGAGGGAAACCAACACATCAATAAGGAGTAGAAACATTTCGGGCGCCGTCGCCGGGGAAGATCAAGTCAAGATCTATCAGGTTCCTACACACAAATCTCATCTCCTTGAAATTACATTATTTTCCATTTGCCAATCATTTTCCTCTCCCCCACTTCAAAAATTGGCCTTTTAATTTGCCTTATTTTTTTTTGTCTTTTTCTTGCCGGATCTCGTGTTTGCATGATCATTATGTCTTGCATTACTCCTCCTCCTTTGTCACCAGATTTTGAAGTCTCGTGCTTCAAACAGAACGAAGGAGAAAATTTGAAAGATGCGTAGTATAGGTTGATGGAATCTTATAGTGTTTGCAATTGAAAAGGAGTTGCAAAGATTTTGCTCCGTAACTTTTATATAGGATTGAACATGCATCAGATAACACATCTCGATTTTAGTGTTAAATGAATTGTTTTTGAGATTGATGCTAATGCCGCTTACAAAATACTAGAGGGGATATAGGGGGTTCCGCCATTCAAAAAGGGATTTACTTTTACACAAGAAGGAGCTCAGATATTAGACAAATTCGGATATCTACAGGAAAATTTTGTTGAATTGTAAAAATCTTATGAACCTCTCAAACATATTAGTGGAAATATCAATCACATGAATAGTTTGATTACCATGCATAATAAGCGTTTGGTATTTTGGATCTTAAGATGGCCTCTTTTCCTGAGAACATTGGAAAATTTTAGGAGCCACCTGGGTTTGAGAAAACCCTTACAAAGAAAGCAAAAACTGAAGATGATAATACCTAAATCTATGCTATCTGCGTAGCTAGGGGTGTAAAACGATAGCGCTTGTTGGGAAGCAACCCAATGAATAAAATTTATTTTCACTTTTGCTTTTTGTTCTTGAGTGTTTGCACAATTATGGTACTGTTATAATTCTGTTTTTATGTTTTATTTAGTGTTTGTGCCAAGTAAAGCCTTTGGGATCATGTGGTGTGTTAGGTGT
The DNA here is from genome assembly GCF_904849725.1 of Hordeum vulgare subsp. vulgare. Lineage (NCBI taxonomy): Eukaryota > Viridiplantae > Streptophyta > Magnoliopsida > Poales > Poaceae > Hordeum > Hordeum vulgare. Next base: position 216,555,644 of record NC_058520.1, on the reverse strand, counting down.
TTTAATCGTATTTAAAAAAAAAAACAATTTGGCCAGTAGAAGAAATTCTAAAAATGATAGAACCGTCGAAAGTTTCTGAACTTTTTGCACAAGATTAATATACAAATGCCCTACATCTTCCTATGTTTTCAGAATTTTTGGTGTTACAGAAGCATGATTAAAGTTCGAATCTTTACGGATTGTTGTGTTTTTAACATATTCCATTTTCCTTGCGTTATGTCCTTATTTTAATGATTCTATGGTTTGTATCGGGGGGCATAAGCCATGGTAAAGTTAGAATACAATATGTATAATGCAAAAACAAATTTTGAATAGGTTTTCAACAATATCTATAGTAAATTTTCATTTTCTTATACTAACGGATCTCACGAAAATTTTGTTGAGTTTTGTGCGATTGAAGTTTTCAAGTTTTGAGTGAGATCACGATGGACGAAGGAATAAGGAGTGATAAAAGCCTAAGATTGGGTATGCCCCATTGCACCCCAAGGAAATATCTAAGGAGTACCAATTAGCTAAGCTTGGGGATGCCCGGGAATGCATCCCCTCTTTCTTTGAAAAACCATCGATAATTTTGCTTGGAGCTATATTTTTATTAGTCACATATCATGAGTTTTTATTGGAGCACCTTGTATCATTTGTGTATTTGATTTCTTTGCCGTTTAGTTTTTCATAAGAAACCTTGCTGGATACACCCATTTGAGAGAGCTAAATTATGCTATGATTTGTTAAGATTGCTCTCTATGCATCACTTACATTTTTTGAGCCATGGAATTGCTCAAGTACTTCACTTATATCTTTTTGAGAACGATGGTGTTGTTATTTGGAAGAAATTTGTGTTGGGGAACGTTGCATGGGAAACAAAAAATTTCCTATGCACAAGAAGACCTATCATGGTGATGTTCATCTACGAGAGGGAGATCGGATCCAAATACCCTTGTAGATCGCTAAGCAGAAGCGTTAATAAACACGGTTGATGTAGTGGTACGTCTTCACGATCCGTCCCTCGAACCGTCCCACGATCCGTCCCACAAAATGTCTCGTGATCCGTCCCGATACACACAAGGTATTCCTCTGATGTGAGTGAATTACATGATCTCATGGTCATAGGAATGAATACTTGACACGCAAAAAACAATAGCAGCAAAATGACACGATCACATGCTATGTTTATAATTTGGGTCTTGTCCATCACATGATTCTCCTAATGATGTGATCCCGTTCTCAAGTGACAACACTTGCCTATGGTCAGGAAACCTTGACCATCTTTGATCAACGAGCTAGTCAACTAGAGGCTCACTAGGGACAGTGTGTTGTCCATGTACCCACACATGTATTTGAGTTTCCAATCAATATAATTGTAGCATGGATAATAAATGATTATTATGAACAAGGAAATATAATAATAACTAATTTATTATTGCCTCTAAGGCATATTTCCAACACCATGATCTTGTGCTTCTTGATCTCAATCACCAAAGCACCGGCATGATCTTCATCGTCACCGGCGCCACACCATGATCTCCATCATCGTGCCGCAGTCGAGGTTGTCGTGCTATCTGTAATATTACTACGAAAGCTACAACCTAGCAATATAGTAAACGCATCTGCAAACACAAATGTTAGTTTAAAGACAACCCTATGGCTCGTACCGGTTGCCGTAGCACCGACTTGCAAGTCGATATTTAACTATTACAACATGATCATCTTATACATCCAATATATAACATCATGTCTTTGCCATATCACATCAAAAGCATACCCTACAAAAACAAGTTAGACGTCCTCTAATTTGTTGTTGCATGTTTTACATGGCTGCTATGGGTATCTAGTATGATCGCATCTTACTTACGCAAAACCACAACGGAGATGTGCAAATTGCTATTTAACCTCTCTCCAAGGACCGCCTCGGTCAAATCCAATTCAACTAAAGTTCAAGAAACAGACACCCGCTAGTCATCTTTATGCAACAAGTTGCATGTTAGTCGATGAAACCGGTCTCTCATAAGCGCACGAGTAAGGTTGGTCCGGGCCGCTTCAATCCAACAATACCGCTGAATCGAGAAAAGACTAAGGAGGGCAGCAAATCGAACATCAACGCCCACAAAAACTTTTGTGTTCTACTCGAGATTACATCTACGCATGAACCTAGCTCTTGATGCCACTGTTGGGGAACGTTGCATGTGAAACAAAAAATTTCCTACGCACACGAAGACCTATCATGGTGATGTTCATCTACGAGAGGGAGATCGGATCGACATACCCTTGTAGATCACTAAGCGGAAGCGCTAATAAACACGGTTGATGTAGTGGTACGTCTTCTCGATCCGTTCGTCGAACCATCCCATGATCCATCCCACAAACCGTCTCTTGATCCGTCCCGATCAAGTGCCGAACGGACGACACTTCCGTGTTCCGCACACATACAGCTCGATGACGATCTCCGCCTTCTTGATCCAGCAAGAGAGACGGGGAAGTAGATGAGTTCTCCGGCAACATGACGACACGCCGGTGATGGTGATGATCTATTCCTGGAAGGCTCCGCCCGAGCTCCGCAGAAAACCGATCTAGAGGAATAACTATGATCTAGAGGAGTGGGCAACACGTGGCAAAGTTGTGTATCAAAAGCCCTGAACCTCTAGTATTTATAGGAGGAGGGGAGGGGCGGCAGAAAAAGCCTTGTTGACGGGATGTTAGCGCCAACAAAGTCTTGCAACAAGTAACAGCAGTAGCAGCATCAGCAAAGTAACATCAGTAGTGACAACAACAAAGTGGCCCAATCCCTCTTGTAGCAAGGGACAAGCCTAGGCAAAGTAACGTAGCGAGGACCAGTAGTAAAAGACTCGTAGGCAGTGGATCGGTGATGGATGAGTGTGACAGATGTGATTCATCATGTAACAGCTATAACACGGAGAGATATGTGGCTAGCTCCCGTTCATCAATCTAATGTAGGCATGTATTCCGTATGTAGTCATACGTGCTTAGGGAAAATAACTAGCATGACATCTATTGTCCATCCCTCCCGTGGCAGCGGGGTCCTAATGGAAACTATGAGATATTAAGGTTCTCCTTTTAATAAAGAACCAGACCAATGCATTAACACGCGGTGAATACATGAACTGCTGATACTATGGTCATCTCCGGGAGTGGTTCCGGCTATTGTCACTCCAGGGTTGTCGGGTCATAACACATAGTAGGTGACTACAACTTGCAAGATAGGATCTAAAACACACATATATTGGCGACAACATAATAGGTTCAGATCTGAAATCATGGCACTCGGGCCCTAGTGACAAGCATTAAGCATAGCCAAATAGTAGCAACATCAATCTAGAACATAGTGGATACTAGGTATCAATCCCCGTCAAGAACTAACTCGATTACATGATAGATCTCATCCAACTCATCACCGTCCAGCAAGCCTACGATGAGATTACTCAAGAATGACGAAGAGCATCATTGAATTGTCGATGGAGAAAGGTTGATGATGACGCTGGCGATGATTTCCCCTCTTCGGAGCCCGAAACGGACTCCAGATCTGCCCTCCAGATGAAGAACAGGATATGGCGGCGCTTCCGTATCGCAAAACACGATGAACCCTTCTCTCCGATTTTTTTCCAGACGAAACGGAAGATATAGGACTAAGATTGGGGGCGGTGGTGCCACATGGGACCCACAAGCCTGCATGGTGCGACCTAGGGGGGTGGCCGCGCCGTGTGGGCTTGTGGCCCACTGGCACACCCCCTCACGTGGATCTTTGCGCAGGTATTTTTCTTTTATTCCAGAAAAAATCTCCGTAAATTATCAGGACGTTTCGAGAACTTTTATTTCTGCACAAAAACAACACCATGGCAATTCTTCTGAAAACATCATCAGTCCGGGTTAGTTCCATTCAAATCATGCAAATTAGAGTCCAAAACAAGGGCAAAAGAGTTCGGAAAAGTAGATACGACGGAGACGTATCAACTCCCCCAAGCTTAAAGCCTTGCTTGTCCTCAAGGAACTCAGTTGACAAACTGAGAGAGACAAAAGAAAAACTTTCACGAACTCTGTTTGATCTTGTTGTTGCAACTATATCTAACTCACAACCAGAATTTCAGCAACATCACAATCAAACTACAAAAGCAAATGACATCTAGGTCTCACGACAAACTCATATCAATGGCATAATCAACTAGCGAGCAAATAATAATAAGCCTCAAGTGTCAACACTTCAATCAAAACAACATGAAGCACTACGAATAGATGATATCTCGGTAGCTCTTTCTGAGACCTCAAAACATAAATTCAGAGCACCTTAAAAGACCAAGGGCTGACTAAACATTGTAATTCATGGCAATGAATATCCAGTCATAGTCACACTCAATACAGTTAAAAGCAAAGCATAAAAATGATAGAGTTTCTCTCTAATTGGTGCGTTTGTAAGAGGAGGATGACTCAACAGGAAAATAAATAGACAGGCCCTTCGCAGAGGGAAGCATTGATTTGCAGAGGTGCCAGAGCTCAAGCTTTGAAAACAGAGATAATAATTTTGGGTGGCATGCTTTCATTATCAACGCGATGACTAAGAGTTCTCAATATCTTCCACGCAACACATGCTATAGGCGGTTCCCAAACAGAAAAGTAAAGTTTTGACTCCCCCACCACCAATCAATCACACTCCACGGCTAGCCGAATCCTCGAGTACCGTCCAAACCAACATCAATCCTGGGGGAGTTTTTTTTGCAATTATCTTTTCGATTTGAGCATGGAACTGGGAATTCCAATTATCGGCCCCTTTCTCGTGAATGATAGTGAATAAACACAAATCGAGGATAACACGCCTAGCATGGAAGATACCAATAGCCCCCTGTCACCACATGAGAGGTTCGGGCATGCAAAACAGATTATTTCTTGAAGATTTAGAGAGTGGCACATGCAAATTTACTTGGAACGACAGGTAGATACCGCACATAGGTAGGTATGGTGGACTCATATGGAAAAACTTTGGGTTTATGGAGGTGGATGCACAAGCAGTATTCCCGCTTAGTACAAGTGAAGGCTAGCAAAAGACTGGGAAGCGACAAACTAGAGAGCGACAACAGTCGTCAAAATGCATTGGGATTAACTAACATTGAGTGCAAGCATTAGTAGGACATAAATCACCATGAACATGAACATCATAGAGGCTATGTTGATTTTGTTTCAACTACATGTGTGAAGATGCGCCAAGTCAAGCCACTTGAAACATTCAAAGGAGGATACCATTCTATCATACTACATCATAGTCATCTCAACATTCATGTTGGCAACCAAGAAAAACCATTATAAGCTCCTAGCTAAGTAAGCATGGCATAAGAAACTATGATCTCTAAGTTGTCATTGCAAACATGTTTCTCTCACAACAAAGCTGAATCAGGCATGATGAGCTAGTCATATTTACAAAAACAAAATAGATCGAGTTCATACCAGCTTTTCCAGGCTCAATCACTTCATCATATATCATCATTATTGCCTTTCATTTGCACGACCGAACGATGTGAACAACAATAAGAGTGCTCGTCCATTGGACTACGCTGGAATATGCAGGCAAACACAAAGGAAAAGACAAAGTAATATGGCTCTTGAAAACTAAACAGGTATGCATGCGAGAGCCACTAAACATTGTAACCAATATCTTCTACCTTGACCCAAAGAAAAGAAAACTATCTACAAGGGAAAGCTCCAAACAAGCAAAAGAAGAAAAAGAAAATCTTTTTGGGTTTCTCAAACTAGACAGACACACGAAAAGAAAACGAGAAAAAGAAAATAAAACTAGCATGGATGGTACAGTGGCAAAGTGTGAACACTGGCTAACAAACTGAAAGCATAAGCAAGAATGTAAAGTCGGTGAGAACACGTACTCCCCCAAGCTTAGGCTTTTGGTCTAACTTGGTCTACTCCCAAGGTCGGTCCTGGCGAAACCCAAAATCATAATCGGGGTTATACGGGAGCGCTGCAGCCACTGCCTGAATAGTTGCCTCACGGACACGAGCAGCCGTCGCCTCCCCCTCATACTCCTCTGCCTCTCCACTGGTTATGTAATATCTCTGTTTTACCTGAAAGTCAAAGAAGGCAGGAGCAGGAAGGGTAATATGGAAAACACGCTGCTGGTTAAATATCAATCGGTATAGGAGGGATTCATCATCCCTCTCAAGGAACTGGTAGCGTGTCATAGCTATGCGGTCAAGGAAAGATGTATGGAGCGGGGGATCTCCTGCGCGGATGGGTACTCCAAGAAAAATTGCTATGCGAGTGGCATAGATCCCACCAAAGAAATCCCCTTCAATATCATTCTTATTCAGCCTCCTTGCTATAATAGCTCCCATGTTGAAGCTTTTGTCACCCGTCACTGCGCTCTTAAGGATACTAAGGTCGGGTGCGCAGCGGTGACAATGCTCAATCTTGCCATTAATGCATCTGCCTATGAAGCGGGCAAAATAATGCAAGGCAGGAAAATGGATACTCCCCATGGTATCTTGCGTAATGTCTCTAGTTTCTCCAACAGTAATACTAGAGCAAAAATCTCTAACCGAAGATTTAGGAGGATCATTGAGACTACCCAGATAGGTATTTTGCAAATTCTACTAAAATCCTCTAAATCCATGGTATAAGATTTATCATAGAGATCAAACAGTAGCGATGTCTCACGGCCAGCTGGAAATTTGAATATACGAACAAAAGAGGTAGTGAGAGCAACATACTGTTCACATTTATCGGAGATGAATTCTTCGAGTCCGATGTTGTGGACAAGTGCATCAAACTCATCTTTGAAACCTGCCTCAATCATAAATTCATCAGAAGGCCATTCACATGGTTGTACCTGCGGGTCCCTTGGTTGGTAAGGATCAGGCTCCTGAATCGCAGGACGGGGACCTCTCTTGCTTGAGGAACCACCATGAAAGTTTCTCCTGAACATCTTCCTTTTCTGAAATTTTCTGTGACCCAAAGGAAAGGTGAACAAGGTTCAACTAAACTTGTAGCGACTACTCCCACAAGTGCCTAGAGACCATATTACGCATCAAAACTACTTGGGACCAGCTAGAATCAGCATACAAAGCTCAAGAACATGGTCACCAAGGCAACAAAAATACGCGGAGTATAAGGCACTAGAGCAAAAACTAATTGGACCAATGGAGGAGTCACTTACCAAGGAGTAATTTCCCCAAAACAGTTCGGAGAACGGTGATTTGAGCAAAGAGATCAAAAATCCCAGCAAGAGGAGCAAGAACACGGGTTTGAGTTGCGCAACAATTTTTTTCTGGAGGAAGGAGAAGTGGATGGGAGCAAGAATGAGTGGAGGGGGTGCCTGTGGGCCTCACAAGCCCGGGTGGCGCGGTCAGGGGGGTGCCCGTGCCCCTAGGGCTTGTGGCCCACTAGTGTGGCCCCCAGACAAACTCTTTGTCCTAGTATTTTTCAAATATTCCAGAAAAAATCATACTAGATTTTCACAGCGTTCGGAGAACTTTGATTTTCGGGGTATTTTTCTACCGGATGCTAAGACAGAAAACAGGGAAAACTAAACTAAACCTATCATTTTTCTTCTAAGCAACCTAAAGTGAAAGCTTGGAACAGAGGTTTGTGACTCCTTGATTCATCCATCTCATGGTCATCGAAAGAAATCAGTCAATGGGGTTGATCAAATCCCCTTGACAAAACTTTCTCGAATCGCCAAAGAGAACGGAGAATTTTTGAATAGTCACTAGGTCACCTCAATGGGGATGTGTATCTCCCCAACAAGCAAATCATACTTCATCGTAACACGAGGAATAGGGCATTCAAAGCTCTCGATAAGAATCGATGAAGTTTTTTCAATAGCATTGATGCAATGTACTAGATATTGTTTCTTCGGAAAGTGCACCGTATGCTCATTACCGTTGACATGGAAAGTGACATTGCCTTTGTTGCAATCTATAACAGCCCCTGTGGTGTTTAAAAAGGGTCTTCCGAGGATGAAAGCCATGGCATCATCCTCGGGAATATCCAAGATAACAAAGTCTGTTAAGATAGTGGTGTTAGCAACCACAACAGGCACATCCTTGCAAATGCCGATAGGGAAAGCAGTTGACTTGTTGGCCATTTGCAGAGAGATTTCAGTGGGTGTCAACTTATCCAGTTCAAGTCTATGATAAAGAGAGAGAGAGAGAGAGGCATAACACTAACACCGGCTCCAAGGTCGCACAACGCAGTTCTAACATAGTTACCTTTAATGGAGCAAGGTATAGTGGGCACACCGGGATCCACCCTTGAAGGTATAGTTAGCAAGCATGGCGGAGATCTCAAGATCAGGTATCCTCCTCTTATTAGTTACAATATCTTTCATGTACTTAGCATACGGAGAGATATTGAGCATATCTGTCAGACACATATGCAAAAAGACAGGTCTGATCATTTCAACGAATCGCTCAAAATCCTCATCATCCTTTTTCTTGGATGGTTTGGGAGGAAAGGGCATAGGTTTCTGAACCCATGGTTCCCTTTCTTTACCATGCTTCCTAGAAGCAAAGTTATTCTTATCGTATCTCTTATTCTTAGGCTGTGGGTTATCAAGATCAACAGGTTCAATCTCCACATCCTTATCATTGCTAGGTTGAGCATCAACATGAACATCACTATTGATATTATCATTAGGCTCATGTTCATCACCAGATTGTGTTTCAGCATCAGAGATAGAGGCATCGTTTGGACTCTCAGGTGTAGCAGCAACAAGGTTGCTAGCGTGCAGGTTCCTATCATCTTTCTTCTTCTTTCTAGGATGACTAGGTGCATCAGTGCTAACTCCTAGAGACTCTTGTTCAACTCTCTTCGGTTGACCCTCAGGATACAGAGGTTCCTGGGTCATTCTATCGCCTCTAGTAACGACTCTGACAACATTGTCATTCAACTCGTTGAGCAAGTCATTCTGAGCTTTAAGTACTTGTTCTACCTGAGTAGTAACCATAGAGGCATGTTTACTCAGAAGTTTAAGATCATTGACATTTCTGTCCACACAAGCACTTAAATGACTAAGCATATGAGCATTCTTTTCCAATTGTCTGCTAACATAATCATTGAAACTCTAATGTTTGGCAACAAAGTTATCAAATTCATCCATGCATAAGCTAGCAGGTTTATCAAAAGGAATATCACTCTCATCAAACCTATGCAGAGAATTTACTTCTACTACCTGTATTGGGTTATCGAGACCATGGATCTCTTCGATAGGTGGTAGAGTTTTGACATCTTCAGATTTAATGCCTTTCTCTCGCATAGATTTCTGGGCTTCTTGCATATCTTCAGGACTGAGGAATAGAATACCTCTTTTCTTTGGAGTTGGCTTAGGAGATGGTGCGGGAATAGTCCAAGCATTCTCATTGCACAAGATGTTATTCAATAGAATCTCAGCTTGTTCTACAGTTCGTTCCCTAAAAACACTACCGGCACAACTATCTAGGTGGTCTTTGGAAGCATCGGTAAGTCCATTATAGAAGATATCAAGTATTTCATTCTTCTCAAGAGGGTGATCAGGCAAAGCATTAAGTAGCTGGATAAGCCTCCCCAAGCTTGTGGGAGACTCTCTTCTTCAGCTTGAGCAAAGTTGTATATTTCCTGCAAGGCAACTTGCTTCTCATGGGCAGGGAAATATTTTTTAGAGAAGTAGTAGTCCAGATCCTGGGGGCTACGCACACAACTAGGAGCAAAAGAACTGAACTAGGTCTTAGCATCATCCTTTAGCGATAAAGGAAACAACTTGAGCATATAGTAGTGGCGGATCTTTTCCTCACTAGTGAATAGGGTGGCTATATCGTGCAGTTTGGTAAGATGGGCTACAACCGTTTCAGACTTGTAACCGTGAAAGGGATCAGATTCGACAAGAGTGATTAACTCAGGGTCGACAGAGAATTCATAATCCTTATCGGTCACAAAGATAGGCGAAGTAGCAAACTTCGGGTTGTATTTCATCGTAGCGTTCAGAGATTTTTCTTTCCACTTGCGCAGAAGTTTCTCAACATCATAGCTATCCTTACACGCAAGAAAATCCTCAGCTATCGCTCCCTCCATAACATAGCGCGTATCAGGCATAGCAGGCATAGTAACGGGTTCTACTTCAATAGTATCAGCAGTTTCAGTAGTATCATCAGATCTAGCAGCAACTCTAGCAATATGTGCATCAAGGGCACCAAGTGGCAAAGCAGTATCAGGCATAGCAGGCATAGTATCAAGCATAGCATCATCAGGCATAGTATCAAGCATAGCATCATCAGGCATAGTATCAAGCATAGCATCATAAGCATCATGGACAGCAGAAGTAGCATCATCAAGCACATGCGACATATCAAGATTTCTAGCAGGAGGCGAAGTCGCAAACTTACTCAAAACTGAAGGTGAATCAAGTGCAGAACTAGATGGCAATTCCTTACCTCTCCTCGTAGTGGAAGGAAAGATTTTAGTTCTTGGATCTTTCGGATTCCTCATAGTGTTCAGCAGACGCCAATCCCAAGTGACTAAGAGAATATAGTTGGGCCTCCCTGGCAACGGCGCTAGAAAAAGCCTTGATGTCCCACAAGCGTATGGGATCGTAGCAGTCTTCGAGGGTAGAGTATTCAACCCAAATTTATTTATTCGCTCACAAGGGGAAGCTAAAGGATATTCTCAAGAATTAGGAGCTGAGTTGTCAATTCAACCACACCTGAAAGATTAGTGTCTGCAAGAAAAGTATCAGTAGCAAAGTAGTACGATAGCAGCGACACCAGAAAAAGCTTTCGCAATCCCCGACAACGGTGCCATAAAAAGCCTTGTTGACGGAGAGATATGTGGCTAGCTCCCATTCATCAATCTAATGTAGGCATGTATTCCGTATGTAGTCATACATGCTTAGGGAAAAGAACTTGCATGACAACTATTGTCCATCCCTCCCATGGCAGCGGGGTCCTAATGGAAACTACGGGATATTAAGGTTCTCCTTTTAATAAAGAACCGGACCAATGCATTAACACGCGTTGAATACATGAACTCCTCATACTATGATCATCTCCGGGAGTGGTTCCGGCTATTGTCACTCCGGGGTTGCCGGGTCATAACACATAGTAGGTGACTACAACTTGCAAGATAGGATCTAAAACACACATATATTGGCGACAACATAATAGGTTCAGATCTGAAATCATGGCACTCGGGCCCTAGTGACAAGCATTAAGCATAGCCAAATAGTAGCAACATAAATCTATAACATAGTGGATGCTAGGTATCAATCCCCGTCAAGAACTAACTCGATTACATGATAGATCTCATCCAAGTCATCACCGTCCAGCAAGCCTACGATGAGATTATCACGAACGACGAAGAGCATCATGGAATGGTCGATGGAGAAAGGTTGCTGATGACGCTGGCGATGATTTCCCCTCTCCGGAGCCCGAAAAGGACTCCAGATCTTCCCTCCACATGAAGAACTGGATGTGGCGGCGCCTCCGTATCGCAAAACACGATGAAACCTTCTCTCCGATTTTTTTTCCAGACGAAACAGAAGATATAGGAGTGAGATTGGGGGCGGTGGTGCCACGTGGGCCCCACAAGTCTGCATGGCGCGACCTAGGGGGTGGCCGCGCCTTGTGGGCTTGTCGCCCACTGGCACACCCCCTCACGTGGATCTTTGCGCAGGTATTTTTCTTTTATTCCAGAAAAAATCTCCGTAAATTTTCAGGACGTTCCGAGAACTTTTATTTCTGCCCAAAAAAAACACCATGGCAATTCTGCTGAAAACACCGTCAGTCCGGGTTAGTTCCATTTAAATCATGCAAATTAGAGTCCAAAACAAGGGCAAAAGAGTTCGGAAAAGTAGATATGACGGAGACGTATCATTTCGTATCCAATAACCCACGTGGACCCCTTTGGGCGTGGTGGGCCCACCCAGTGCCCCTTGGAACCCATTCGTCACTCCCGGTACACTGCCGACAATGCCCGAAAACCTTCCGGAATCCAAACACCAACCTCCTATATATCTATCTTTGTTTCCGTACCATTCCGGAAAGCCTTGTGATGTCCGGGATCTCATCCGGGACTCTGAACAAAACTTCGGTCACCAACACATATAACTCAAGTATACGAAAACGTCACCGAACCTTAAGTGTGCAGACCCTGCGGGTTCGAGAACTATACAGACATGACCTGAGACACTCCCCGGTCAATAACCAACAACGGGACATGGATGTGCATATTGGCTCCTACATATTCTAGAAGATCTCTATCGGTTGAACCTCTATGTCAAGGATTCAGTTAATCCCGTATACTATTCCCTTTGTCCTTCGGTATGTTACTTGCCCGAGTTTCGATTGTTGGTATCACCATACCTAGTTCAATCTCGTTACCGGCAAGTCACTTTACTCGTTCCGTCATGCAAGATCCCGTAACTAACTCCTTAGGCACATTGATTGCAAGGCTTGTTGTGATTTTGTATTACCGAGTCGGCCCCGAGATACCTCTCCATCACACGGAGTGACAAATCCCAGTCTTGATCCATGCCAACCCAACAATCACCTTTTGGAGATACCTGTAGAGAACCTTTATAGTCACCCAGTTATGTTGCGATGTTTGATAACCCACAAGGTATTCCTCCGGTGTCCGGGAGTTGCATGATCTCATGGTCATAGGAATAGATACATTGACATGCAGAAAACAGTAACAATAAACTGACACGGTCATTATCTACGTTCATAGTTTGGGTCCTTTCCATCACATAATTCTCCCAATGATGTCATCTCATAAGTGACAACACTTGCCTATGGCCAGGAAACCTTGACCATCTTTGATCAACAAGCTAGTCAACTAGAGGCTCACTAGGGGCAGTGTGTTGTCTATGTATCCACACATGTATTTGAGTTTCCAACCAATACAATTCTAGCTTGTTAATAAACGATTATTATGAACAAGGAAATATAATAATAACCAATTTATTATTTCCTCTGGGCATATTTCCAACAATTTTCTCTCATGCTTCACTTAGATTATTTAAGAGTTGCTGAAATTTTCAATAATTTATCTCTTGCTTCACTTATATAATTTTGAGGTTTCAAATTTTTAAAGAAACTTGTACTCTCGTTCTTCACTTATATTTGTTTGAGAGCTTGTTATTTTCATTAGCAATTTTCTTTAAATGAAAATTAGTTTGAACGTGATAAATGTCCAGGAAATATATAATAAAAGTTTCATGAAGATCATTGGATATTGAGCTTTATTCTTTGCAATACTTTTGCGATATGAAGATAGTGATATGTGAGTTATGTTGATGAGTAATTATGCTCTAGTAAGACTATTTGTGTTAAGGTTTGTGATTCCCTATGCATGCACATGAAATCAATAATTATGCTATGAAATTACATCCTACTTGTGTTGCATTACTCGGTTTTAATTATGTTTAATGTTCACTTATGATGATTTTCGTTTCTTGCTAGCCTTCACTTGTACTAAGCGGGAATACTTCTTGTGCAACCCAATCCTAAACCCAAAAGTTGTGCCAAGTGAGTCCACCATACGTACCTATATGCGGCATTTCAACGCCGTTTGAAGAAAATTTGCAAGTGCGAAGTCTAATGTTCAAAATAAATTTCTGTTTTGTTTGCCCGTATCGCTCATGAAGCTGGGAGGGGTGACCGATATCTTCCATGTAATAGGTTATTCTCAATATGAGTGTTTATTAACTTATCAAGGAACGAGAGTATGTCGGTAATTGGGATGTGTTGGGGAACGTCGCAAGGGAAACGAAAATTTTCCTACGCGCACGAAAACCTATCATGGTGATGTCCATCTACGAGAGGGGATGAGTGATCTACGTACCCTTGTAGATCGTACAGCAGAAGCGTTAGAGAACGCGGTTGATGTAGTGGAACGTCCTCACGTCCCTCGATCCGCCCCGCGAACAATCCCGCGATCAGTCCCACGATCTAGTACCGAACGGACGGCACCTCCGCGTTCAGCACACGTACAGCTCGACGATGATCTCGGCCTTCTTGATCCAGCAAGAGAGACGGAGAGGTAGAAGAGTTCTCCGGCAGCGTGACGGTGCTCCGGAGGTTGGTGATGATCTTGTCTCAGCAGGGCTCCGCCCGAGCTCCGCAGAAACGCGATCTAGAGGAAAAACTATGGAGGTATGTGGTCGGGCAGCCGTGAGAAAAGTCGTCTCAAATCAGCCCTAATTGCTCCATATATATAGGAGGAGGGAGGGGGACCTTGCCTTGGGGTCCAAGGGACCCTCAAGGGGTCGGCCGAGCCAAGGGGGGGAGGACTCCTCCCCAAACCGAGTTGGACTTGGTTTGGTGGGAGGAGTCCCCCTCCTTTCCCACTTCCTCCCTCTTTTTTTTTCTTTTCCTTTGATTTCCTTTTCTCTGCGCATAGGCCCCCTTGGGGCTGTTCCACCAGCCCACTAAGGACTGGTGTGTCTCTCCAAAGCCTATGGGCTTCCCCGGGGTGGGTTGCCCCCCCAGTGAACTCCCGGAACCCAATCGTCATTCCCGGTAATTCTGAAAACCTTCCGGTAATCAAATGAGGTCATCCTATATATCAATCTTCGTTTCCGGACCATTCCGGAAACCCTCGTGACGTCTGTGATCTCATCCGGGACTCCGAACAACATTCGGTAACCAACCATATAACTCAAATACGCATAAAACAACGTCGAACCTTAAGTGTGCAGACCCTGCGGGTTCGAGAACTATGTAGACATGACCCGAGAGACTCCTCGGTCAATATCCAATAGCGGGACCTGGATGCCCATATTGGATCCTACATATTCTACGAAGATCTTATCGTTTGAACCTCAGTGCCAAGGATTCGTATAATCCCGTATGTCATTCCCTTTGTCCTTCGGTATGTTACTTGCCCGAGATTCGATCGTCAGTATCCGCATACCTATTTCAATCTCGTTTACCGGCAAGTCTCTTTACTCGTTCCGTAATACAAGATCCCGCAACTTACACTAAGTTACATTGCTTGCAAGGCTTGTGTGTGATGTTGTATTACCGAGTGGGCCCCGAGATACCTCTCCGTCATACCGAGTGACAAATCCCAGTCTTGACCCATACTAACTCAACTAACACCTTCGGAGATACCTGTAGAGCATCTTTATAGTCACCCAGTTACGTTGCGATGTTTGATACACACAAAGCATTCCTCTGGTGTCAGTGAGTTATATGATCTCATGGTCATAGGAATAAATACTTGACACGCAGAAAACAGTAGCAACAAAATGACACGATCAACATGCTACGTCTATTAGTTTGGGTCTAGTCCATCACGTGATTCTCCCAATGACGTGATCCAGTTATCAAGCAACAACACCTTGTTCATAATCAGAAGACATTGACTATCATCGATCAACTGGCTAGCCAACTAGAGGCATGCTAGGGATGGCGTTTTGTCTATGTATCTACACATGTAAATGAGTCTTCATTCAATACAATTATAGCATGGATAATAAACTATTATCTTGATACAAGAATTATAATAATAACTATACATTTATTATTGCCTCTAGGGCATAATTCCAACAGTCTCCCACTTGCACTAGAGTCAATAATCTAGCCCTCATATCACCATGTGAATTACATTGTAATAAATCTAACACCCATACAGTTCTGGTGTCGATCATGTTTTGGCCGTGGAAGAGGTTTAGTCAGCGGGTCTGCTACATTCAGATCCGTGTGCACTTTGCATATATTTACGTCCTCCTCCTCGACATATTCGCGGATGAGGTTGAAGTGTCGTTTGATGTGTCTGGTCTTCTTGTGAAACCTTGGTTCCTTTGCTAAGGCAATGGCACCAGTGTTGTCACAGAACAAGGTTATTGGATCCAGTGCACTTGGCACCACTCCAAGATCCGTCATGAACTGCTTCATCCAGACACCCTCCTTAGCCGCCTCCGAGGCAGCCATGTACTCTGCTTCACATGTAGAATCTGCTACGACGCTTTGCTTGGAACTGCACTAGCTTACTGCACCCCCATTAAGAATAAATACGTATCTGGTTTGTGACTTAGAGTCGTCAGGATCTGTGTCAAAGCTTGCATCGACGTAACCTTTTACGGCGAGCTCTTCGTCACCTCCATACACGAGAAACATCTCCTTAGTCCTTTTCAGGTACTTCAGGATATTCTTGACCGCTGTCCAGTGATCCACTCCTGGATTACTCTGGAACCTACCTGCCATACTTATGGCCAGGCTAACATCCGGTCTAGTGCACAGCATCGCATACATGATAGAACCTATGGCTGAAGCATAGGGGACGGAGCGCATATGCTCTCTATCTTCATCAGTTGCTGGGCACTGAGTCTTACTCAATCTCGTACCTTGTAAAACTGGCAAGAACCCTTTCTTGGACTGTTCCATTTTGAACCTCTTCAAAACTTTATCAAGGTATGTGCTTTGTGAAAGTCCTATCAGGCATTTCGATCTATCCCTATAGATCTTAATGCCTAGAATGTAAGCAGCTTCTCCTAGGTCCTTCATAGAGAAACTTTTATTCAAGTAACCTTTTATGCTCTCCAAAAGCTCTACGTTGTTTCCAATCAGTAATATGTCATCCACATATAATATTAGAAACGCCACAGAGCTCCGACTCACTTTCTTGTAAATACAAGATTCTCCAACCACTTGTATAAACCCAAATGCTTTGATCACCTCATTAAAGCGTTTGTTCCAACTCCGAGATGCTTGCACCAGTCCATAAATGGATCGCTGGATCTTACACACCTTGTCAGCATTTTTAGGATCGACAAAACCTTCGGGTTGCATCATATACAACTCTTCCTTAAGGAAACCGTTAAGGAACGCCGTTTTGACATCCATCTGCCAGATTTCATAATCGAAAAATGCAGCTATTGCTAGCATGATTCTGACGGACTTAAGCATCGCTACGGGTGAGAAGGTCTCATCGTAGTCAACTCCTGGAACTTGTGAAAAACCCTTTTCCACAAGTCGAGCTTTATAAACGGTCACATTACCGTCAGCGTCCGTCTTCTTCTTAAAGATCCATTTGTTCTGAATAGCCTTGCGGCCCTCAGGCAGTATCTCCAAAGTCCACACTTTGTTCTCATACATGGATCCTATCTCGGATTTCATGGCTTCTAGCCATTTGTTGGAATCTGGGCCCACCATTGCTTCTTCATAATTTGCAGGTTCATTGTTGTCTAACAACATGATTGACAAGACGGGATTACCGTACCACTCTGGAGCAGCGCGTGATCTCGTCGACCTGCGTGGTTCAACAGAAACTTGAACTGGAGTTTCATGATCATCATCATTAACTTCCTCCTCAACCGGCGTCGCAACGACAGAGGTTTCCCCTTGCCCTGCGCCACCATCCAGAGGGATGAGAGGTTCGACAACCTCGTCAAGTTCTATCTTCCTCCCACTCAATTCTCTCGAGAGAAACTCCTTCTTGAGAAAAGTTCCGTTCTTAGCAACAAACACTTTGCCCTCGGATTTGAGATAGAAGGTGTACCCAACTGTCTCTTTTGGGTAACCTATGAAGACGCATTTTTCCGCTTTGGGTTCCAGCTTTTCAGGCTGAAGCTTTTTGACATAAGCATCACATCCCCAAACTTTAAGAAACGACAACTTTGGCCTTTTGCCATACCACAGTTCGTATGGTGTCGTCTCAACGGATTTTGATGGTGCCCTATTTAAAGTGAATGCAGCTGTTTCTAATGCATAACCCCAAAATGATAACGGCAAATCAGTAAGAGACATCATAGATCGCACCATCTCTAACAAAGTACGATTACGACGTTCGGACACACCATTACGCTGTGGTGTTCCAGGCGGTGTTAACTGCGAAACAATTCCACATTGTCTTAAGTGAGCACCAAACTCGAAACTCAGATATTCACCCCCACGATCAGACCGTAGGAACTTGATCTTCTTGTTACGATGATTTTCCACTTCACTCTGAAATTGCTTGAACTTTTCAAATGTTTCAGACTTGTGCTTCATCAAGTAGACATAACCATATCTACTTAAATCGTCAGGAAGGTGAGGAAATAACGATATCCGCCGCGTGCCTCTACGCTCATTGGACCACACACATCGGTATGTATGATTTCCAACAAGTCACTTGCACGCTCCATTGTTCCGGAGAACGGAGTCTTAGTCATCTTGCCCATGAGGCATGGTTCGCACGTGTCAAGTGAATCAAAGTCAAGTGACTCCAAAAGTCCATCAGCATGGAGTTTCTTCATGCGCTTTACACCAATATGACACAAGCGGCAGTGCCACAAAAATATGGCACTATCATTGTTTACTCTAACTCTTTTGGTCTCAATGTTATGTATATGCGTATCGCTATCAAGATTCAATATGAAAAATCCTCTCACATTCGGTGCATGACCATAAAAGATGTTACTCATAGAAATAGAACAACCATTATTCTCAGACTTAAAAGAGTAACCGTCTCGCAATAAACAAGATCCAGATATAATGTTCATGCTCAACGCAGGCACTAAATAACAATGATTTAAGTTCATCACTAATCCCGATGGTAGCTGAAGTGACACTGTGCCGACGGCGATTGCATCAACCTTGGAACCATTTCCTACGCGCATCGTCACTTCGTCTTTCGCCAGCCTTCGTCTATTCCGCAGTTCCTGTTTTGAGTTGCAAATGTGAGCAACAGAACCGGTATCGAATACCCAAGCACTACTACGAGAGCCGGTTAAGTACACATCAATAACATGTATATCAAATATACCTGATTTTTCTTTGCCCGCCTTCTTATCTGCCAGATACTTGGGGCAATTGCGCTTCCAGTGACCCATACCCTTGCAATAGAAGCACTCTGTTTCAGGCTTAGGTCCAGCCTTGGGTTTCTTCGGCGGATTGGCAACAGGCTTGCCGCTCTTCTTCGAATTGCCCTTCTTGCCCTTGCCGTTTCTCTTGAAACTAGTGGTCTTGCTCACCATCAACACTTGATGCTCTTTACGGAGTTCACACTCTGCGACTTTTAGCATCGCAAACAACTCGCCGGGAGACTTGTTCATCCCTTGCATGTTGTAGTTCAACACAAAGCCTTTATAGCTTGGCGGCAGTGATTGAAGGATTCTGTCAGTGATAGCTTCTTGCGGGAGTTCAATCCCCAGTTCAGCTAGACGGTTTGAGTACCCAGACATTTTGAGCACATGTTCACTGATAGACGAGTTTTCCTCCATTTTGCAAGCATAGAATTTATCGGAGGTCTCATACCTCTCGATCCGGGCGTTCTTCTGAAAGATAAACTTCAACTCCTGGAACATCTCAAATGCTCCATGACGCTCAAAGCGACGTTGAAGTCCCGGTTCTAAGCCATACAAGACTGCACATTGAACTATTGAGTAGTCCTCCTTACGCGCTAACCAAGCGTTCTTAACATCAGGATCAGCCGTAGCGGGTGGTTCATCTCCTAGCGCAGCATTAAGGACATAATCCTTCTTCCCAGCTTGTAAGATTAGCTTAAGATTACAAGCCCAGTCTACAAAGTTGCTTCCATCATCTTTCAACTTAGCTTTCTCTAGGAACGTATTAAAATTTAGGATGACACTTGCGTGAGCCATGATCTACAACACAAATATATTCAAAGTGGACTTAGACTATGTTCAAGATAATTAGAGTTCAACTTAATCAAATTATATGCTAAACTCCCACTCAAAAAGTACATCTCTCTAGTCATTTGAGTGGTTCATGATCCACTTACACTATCCCAAGTCCGATCATCACGTGAGTTGAGTATAGTTTCAGTGGTAAGCATCCCTATGCTAATCATATCAACTATATGATTCATGATCGACCTTTCGGTCTCATGTGTTCCGAGGCCATGTGTGCACATGCTAGGCTTGTCAAGCTTAACCCGAGTGTTCCGCGTGCGCAACTATTTTGCACCCGTTGTATGTGAACGTTGAGTCTATCACACCCGATCATCACGTGGTGTCTCGAAACGACGAACTGTAGCAACGGTGCACAGTCGAGGAGAACACAATTTCGTCTTGAAATTTTAGTGAGAGATCACCTCATAATGCTACCATCGTTCTAAGCAAAATAAGGTGCATAAAAGGATTAACATCACATGCAATTCATAAGTGACATGATATGGCCATCATCACGTGCTTCTTGATCTCCATCACCAAAGCACCGGCACGATCTTCTTGTCACCGGCGCCACACCATGATCATCCATCAACGTGTTGCCATCGTGGTTGTCGTGCTACTTATGCTATCACTACTAAAGCTACATCCTAGGAAAATAGTGAACGCATCTGCAAGCACATATGTTAGTATAAAGACAACCCTATGGCTCCTGCCGGTTGCCGTACCATCGACGTGCAAGTCGATATTTCTATTACAACATGATCATCTCATACATCCAATATATCACATCACATTGTTGGCCATATCACATCACAATCATACCCTGCAAAAACAAGTTAGACGTCCTCTAATTTTGTTGTTGCATGTTTTACGTGGTGACCAAGGGTATCTAGTAGGATCGCATCTTACTTACGCAAACACCACAATGGAGATATATGAGTTGCTATTTAACCTCATCCAAGGACCTCCTCGGTCAAATCCGATTCAACTAAAGTTGGAGAAACCGTCACTTGCCAGTCACCTTTGAGCAAAGGGGGTTACTCGTAACGATGAAACCAGTCTCGCGTAAGCGTACGAGTAATGTCGGTCCAAGCCGCTTCAATCCAACAATACCGCAGAATCAAGAAAAGACTAAGGAGGGCAGCAAAACGCACATCACCGCCCACAAAAACCTTTGTGTTCTACTTGAGAAGACATCTACGCATGAACCTAGTTCATGATGCCACTGTTGGGGAACGTCGCAAGGGAAACAAAAATTTTCCTACGCGCACGAAGACCTATCATGGTGATGTCCATCTACGAGAGGGGATGAGTGATCTACGTACCCTTGTAGATCGTACAGCAGAAGCGTTAGAGAATGCGGTTGATGTAGTGGAACGTCCTCACGTCCCTCGATCCGCCCCGCGAACAATCCCGCGATCAGTCCCACGATCTAGTACCGAACGGACGGCACCTCCGCGTTCAGCACACGTACAGCTCGACGATGATCTCGGCCTTCTTGATCCAGCAAGAGAGACGGAGAGGTAGAAGAGTTCTCCAGCAGCGTGACGGCGCTCCGGAGGTTGGTGATGATCTTGTCTCAGCAGGGCTCCGCCCGAGCTCCGCAGAAACGCGATCTAGAGGAAAAACTATGGAGGTATGTGGTCGGGCAGCCGTGAGAAAAGTCATCTCAAATCATCCCTAATTGCTCCATATATATAGGAGGAGGGAGGG
Organism: Hordeum vulgare subsp. vulgare; assembly: GCF_904849725.1. Taxonomy (NCBI): domain Eukaryota; kingdom Viridiplantae; phylum Streptophyta; class Magnoliopsida; order Poales; family Poaceae; genus Hordeum; species Hordeum vulgare. Next base: position 216,534,334 of record NC_058520.1, on the reverse strand, counting down.
GGACCTTGCCTTGGGGTCCAAGGGACCCTCAAGGGGTCGGCCGAGTCAAGGGGGGGAGGACTCCCCCCCCAAACCGAGTTGGACTTGGTTTGGTGGGAGGAGTCCCCCTCCTTTCCCACTTCCTCCCTCTTTTTTTTTCTTTTCCTTTGATTTCCTTTTCTTGGCGCATAGGCCCCCTTGGGGCTGTCCCACCAGCCCACTAAGGACTGGTGTGTCTCCCCAAAGCCTATGGGCTTGCCCGGGGTGGGTTGCCCCCCCGGTGAACTCCCGGAACCCATTCGTCATTCCCGGTACATTCCCGGTAATTCCGAAAACCTTCCGGTAATCAAATGAGGTCATCCTATATATCAATCTTCGTTTCCGGACCATTCCAGAAACCCTCGTGACGTCCGTGATCTCATCCGGGACTCCGAACAACATTCGGTAACCAACCATATAACTCAAATACGCACAAAACAACGTCGAACCTTAAGTGTGCAGACCCTGCGGGTTCGAGAACTATGTAGACATGACCCGAGAGACTCCTCGGTCAATATCCAATAGCGGGACCTGGATGCCCATATTGGATCCTACATATTCTACGAAGATCTTATCGTTTGAACCTCAGTGCCAAGGATTCGTATAATCCCGTATGTCATTCCCTTTGTCCTTCGGTATGTTACTTGCCCGAGATTCGATCTTCAGTATCCGCATACCTATTTCAATCTCGTTTACCGGCAAGTCTCTTTACTCGTTCCGTAATACAAGATCCCGCAACTTACACTAAGTTACATTGCTTGCAAGGCTTGTGTGTGATGTTGTATTACCGAGTGGGCCCCGAGATACCTCTCCGTCATACGGAGTGACAAATCCCAGTCTTGACCCATACTAACTCAACTAACACCTTCGGAGATACCTGTAGAGCATCTTTATAGTCACCCAGTTACGTTGCGACGTTTGATACACTCAAAGCATTCCTCCGGTGTCAGTGAGTTATATGATCTCATGGTCATAGGAATAAATACTTGACACGCAGAAAACAGTAGCAACAAAATGATACGATCAACATGCTACGTCTATTAGTTTGGGTCTAGTCCATCACGTGATTCTCCCAATGACGTGATCCAGTTATCAAGCAACAACACCTTGTTCATAATCAGAAGACACTGACTATCATCGATCAACTGGCTAGCCAACTAGAGGCATGCTAGGGATGGTGTTTTGTCTATGTATCCACACATGTAAATGAGTCTTCATTCAATACAATTATAGCATGGATAATAAACTATTATCTTGATACAGGAATTATAATAATAACTATACATTTATTATTGCCTCTAGGGCATAATTCCAACAGGATGCCCAGTCCCAAAATACATTTTTAATCTTATGTTGTCAAATAATAAATTCTTTGGGAAGTGTTGGCATGGATGGTACCCGTGGGTACGGCTAGCCGTGGAATGTGAAAGAATGGTGGAAAAGGAATACATTTATTTTTAGATTGGGAACCACCTATAATTTTTTTAGCCTGGAGGAGATTGGAAACTCTTAGTCGTTGTCGTTGACAGGAAAAGCATACCACCTAAAAGTAAATTCTCTAAGTTTTTCACTTTGAGCTCTCAGACCTCTACAAATCCATGCTTCCCTCTACGAAGGGCCTATTTATGCAATTTTTATTTTGAATTTGAGTCTCCATCTTCTCTTATAAAGCACCAACTAAGGAACACCATTATCATACTTGAGCATTGGATGTAGTAAATATTTGAGTGTGTTGCATGAATGGATCAATGATAGAGCATGATGGGCTAGGGATAACGTTCTTTAGCATTGATATTTTGATAGACTTGGTTGCTTCTTGATATGCTTGATTATTGAAATGTTTATGTAAAATTCTAGACTATTGCTTTGCATCATCTACAAGTTCATATGACCATGCTGAAAAGAAAAATAATATGATGAACATGCGAGGCAGCATTCCACATAAAAAATTCTGTTTTTATAATTTACCTACTCGAGGACGAGAAGTAATTAAGCTTGGGGATGTTGATATGTCTCCAACATATCTATAATTTTTGATTGTTCCATGCTGTTATATTATCATTCTTCGATGTTTTATAATCATTTTATAGCAACTTTCTATCATTTTTTGGGACTAACCTAATGACATAGTTCCTAGTGCTAGTTGCTATTTTTTGTTGTTGTTTTCCTTCACAAAAAATCCATATTAGATGAGGTCCAATTGCCACGAAACTTTTTGGAGATTTTTTTGGACCAAAAGGAAACTTGGGAGCCAAGAATGAGCAACAATCGAGGCACAGGGGGGCCAGTAGACATCAGGGAGCACGAGAGGCCCCTCGCGCGACCTGGTGTCTAGTGGGGCCCTCGGGAACCTCCTCCACCGCCTTTGAGGTCTATAAATAACCCAATATTCAGAAAACTCTAGAGGAGTCGATGAAAATAGTTTCAGCCACCGCAAGTTCCAGAGCCACGAAATCCAATCTAGTGCCTGTTCCGGAGAGGAACACGATCACAGAGGGGATCACCATCCTCATTGTTGCTCCTCCGATGATGTGGGAGTAGTTCATATCACACTTATGGGTCCATAGGAAGTAGCTAGATGCCTTTATCTCTTGTTTTGTTTCTCAATATAATGGTCTCTTGGAGATGCATATGATGTAACTCTTTCTTTTGCGGTGTGTTTGTTGGGATCTGATAAATTGTGAGTTTATGATCAGATCTATGAAAACATATTCATGCTTGATTATTATAGCCCCGTATTTCTTCTCTGATATTTGGTTTTTTTTCTGGCCAGCTTGATCTTTTATCTTGTAATGGGAAGAGGTGCTTTGTGATGGATTCGATCTTGCAGTGCTCAATCTCAGTGACAGAAAGCGACATGACACACATGTATCGTTGCTATCAAGGATAAAACGATGGGTTCTATTCCTACATGAATAGATCTTGTCTACATCATATCATTGTTCTTTATAAATTACTCCGTTTCTCCATGAACTCAATACACTAGATGCATGTTGTATAGCGGTCGATGTGTGGAGTAATAGAAATAGATGCATGCAGAAATCAGTCTACTTATCTTGGACGTGATGCATATATACATGATCATGGTCTTGAATATCATCATAATTATTTGCTCTTCCATCAATTGCCCAACAGTAATTTCTCTACCCACCGTTTTCTATTTCTCGAGAGTAGCGACTAGTGAAATCTACGGCCCCGGGTCTACTTCACATCATCTATTTTCAATCTCTACTTTGCTTTTTGTATTTCTACTTTATTTTCTCTTTTGTTTTCAGATCTATATTATCAAAAAACCAACAAATACCTTGCTGCGTTCTATGTGCTAGCACTCTCATTTGCATCTATGAATCTATCCTTACTTTACCCACGAGGGATTGACGACCCCTCCACGCATTGGGTTGTGAGGATTTTCTATTTGTCTGCACGTGCTGCTTATATAGTCATGTGGATCTTCCTACCGGATTGATAACTTGGTTTCTTAGCTGAGGGAAATATTTGTTGTTGTTGTGCTACATCACCCTTTAACCTTGGAGGGAAATCAACGGATCAACGAGGAGTAGCACTTCCATGTTCTCGTCTCCAGGACATCGTCGTTCATCTCCCGTGTGCCTTGACATTGAGATATGTAGACTGGTACTACATCAAGGAACATGAGGATTTCTTCCCTCATGTGAGAGTAAATTTTAGGGCAATTAACATTGAAGATTTTTTGGCAAAGAGATGACTGCCTAGAATGATGAGATGGTCATGCAATTCTATTCTATTGCACACTTTTATTCAGATGGTAGGATTGTTTGGATGACTGAAGGTCACACATATGAGTCAACTATGGAGGAGTGGGCTACAATCATAGGATTCCCAAAGGCCCAAGAGGGTGACTTTGATGTGTACTCGGAGCCAAAAATGAATCACAATAGTATTGATAATATGTACAATCCAGTGCCCCACTATTACTTGAAGACTAACAATCTTGGCTCCTTCTACTTTCTGCAAGCAGGGATACCCACTACAAATACCATTGTGAGGTACACCGTGATGCCCAAGTCACAATATGAGAAGATGATCAGAGGGTGTTTCATCAATATGCTGCACCACGTCGACACTCACACAAGGATCACATCGATGAATCTGATAGTTGAGACAGTCAGGAGGACATGTGCTGATGAGAAGAGATCATGTTGATATGCTCCATACATTCAGATGCTCATCAATGCCAAGATTGTGAAGCATGCATCAACTTGATCATCCACACCTGCCACTTTATCAAGAGTTCAAAAGCAACGAGGTTCTGATTGACCCCAACTATCGCAGCTCAGCTACACCTTGTCAGCAACCAGAGGCAACAGTAGAGGCAGAGGCAGCCAGAGCAACTCCACCACCACAGCTGAGATGCAGAGAGGAGCAGATGTCATTTCTTGTCAGCAGCATTCAGGGGATGGAGAAGAATATTTCTGATATTTTATTGAACTAGAAGAGCCTTGAGAGGATCATGGATACTAAATTACATGACGTGTGTATCAAACTAATGATGTTGTCTAGCACTATTGAGCAGCTAAATCACGAAGTTGATGGAGTGCACACACCTTGCTCCAGCAGTGATGATGATGATACGTCTCTTCCTACAACTACTCAGTTCAAGACTCAGACTAGGTATGCAGCTATGCTAGTTCTGGAAGTTAGACCATCTTCATTAGTCCAAGCATGAGCGTCTTCTTCTCCACCAGCTCCTGCACCTCCAGTGTAAAAACCTCCACCTCAGAGGACATTCGCTGAAGCCTTAGTCGATGCTCTCCTGTGGACTCCATCAACTGCTATTAGAGGAGATCGAGCCCTGGGGGATGCTTAGCTCCAGACCTTTGAACTTCTTGGTAACTTGATGCCGAAGGGGGAAAAGTGTATAGATCATTAGGGCTCCGAGAGGGAGAGTCTTGCCTTTTATTGCTCTCCCTTGGTTTTTCGAAACATTTGGTCTTTTGGATGTCTTAAACTTCGTTGTGTTTGATCATACACTTTCATCATTGACTTACTTTTTTGGTATAATGTGTATTACTATTCACTCATATCATTTATGCGCACCACCAAGATGTATATGACTTGGAAGAGTGACCCATGATCCTAATAGATTGTGCATTTGCATTCAATTGCAAATTTATGATAGTGAACAAATTTAGGGGGAGATCTTGATTTTCACATACATCTCAAAGCGATGACACTAATCATTGATTATATCTTTTGTTGAAACATTGATCTGTATGTTGTCATCAATTCCAAAAAGGGGGGATATTGAAAGAACAATTTCTCCCTAAGGTGGTTTTGGTAACTAATAACAACATATGTGTCATTGAACTAATGATTCTATTTAAGTATATTTCAGAACAGTTCAAAGATGCATTGGTAAAGTATTGTGAGGAGAAACCCCTTGATGCAAGGAAAGGTATAGGATTGGCCAAGCTTCAAGCTACAAGACTCTACATTTCATATTTGTGAGAAATCACATTTGAGTCCATAGGAAAGCCAAAACTATTAAAAGGGGGTGAGGTATCTATGGTGAATTGGTTGCTCAAGTGCTTAGAGATAGCCACCAAAAATACTCAGCCATTATCCCACAATATTCTCTGTCCCAAGCCCAAACACAAAAATCAGTGCCACCAATAATTTCCTCTCGACCCTATCGATTTTTCCAGAGACACAACCTATGCCAAACCATAGAATCTCGGTACCACCAACTTCCACTTTGGTGCCACCGAAAACAATGACCAACTTTCTCGTATGTCAATTTCAAGAATAGGAATTTCTGAGTTTTGAAATCAGCCTCACCGAGATTTGGACACTGCCCTAGGTCACCAAATCAGTATCATTGAGATTCTTGTATCGGTCTCACCATGAATACGAAAGTTGCCACGTTTGGTGCAACTCGGTGCCATGAAGATTCATTTTGGTTTCACCGAGTTGGGCAATAATGTTGTAACAATTGGATTTTAGGAGATGCCTATATATACCCGTCCACCACCTCTCATTCGTAGAGGAAGCACTCAGAACACACGCACTTGCCATATCCATTTTTCTAAGAGAGAGACACCTACTCATGTGTTGAGACCAAGATATTCCAATATATCCATTAGAAACATGATCTCTAGCCTCTCCAAGTTGCTTTCCACCAAATGAATCTGTTCCACCCATGCCAAATTTGTGAGAGAGTGATTGACTGTTGAGAAGACTATATTTTCAAGCATAAGAGGAAGGAGTTCATCATTCTTGGCATGGGTGGTGCCTCCTAGATTGGTTAGGTGTCTCTTGGGAGCCTCCTACTTTGTGTTGTGGAATTGAACCAAGAATTTTGTAAGGAGAAGGAGATCTCCTACTTCGTGAAGATCTACCCCAAGTGAGGCTAGTCCTATGTGGATGTAAGCCCTTGTGGGTGGAGCCCTCTATGGACTCTCGCAGCCGTTACCCTCCGTGGGTTGAAGTCTCCACTAATGTGGACATACTATAGCACCACCTATCGGAACCATGCCAAGAATCGCCATGTCAACTTTTGCATTTGATCTTCCTATTCCTTCCCTCTATTTACATTTGCATGTTATTACTTTCCGCTCCAAGGCTCTTAGATATGCATGTGTAGGGTGTGCTTGACTTGCTACGACTGCTAAAACTGGCAAACAACTAAAATTGGGAAAATGTTAAGATTTTATTTGGTCAAGTAGTCCAATCACCCCCCTCTAGACATACTTCTGATCCTAGACCTTGGTGCACGACTTGGTGTAGTGTCATCATTTGGGGATTAGATCAGGCCCAAAACGTTTGAGATCAAATGGAGAAACTTGAAAATATAGGGTTGCTCAAATTTGGTTTCGGACAGAGAGGGCTTTGGTGCATTTTGGTGAACCAAAACAATTGGGACTGAGTTTAAACTTGTCAAGATCATCACATATGGCATATGTGATATGCTTTAATTTCCAAGATTTGATTGACAATATTTCATATATAAATATTTCAAATACTTGAAATATACAGAAATGGGTCTGGAGGGTTTTGTCCAATATTTTGAACATTACCATGTGTTGAAAATCTTATATATGGGAAATATATGTCCACTCAGTTTCCCTTAATTTTCTCAAATATTTAGGAAACATTAAATTTTTTTTTCCGTGTAGCAGGCCATTTCTAGCCTAAAAAGGCATTTAAATAAAATACAAAATAATATTTAATTTTTTTTGGTGTTGGGAAGTCTTATAGATAATAGGATCCGAATAAAATTTTGGGGAAAAAATTCACCATAATTTGAGGACTTGGAGTGCAAACCGCAATTTAGGGCGTTTTGGAAACCTAAATTAAATAAATGCCTTTTCGCCAAAATAACATCTTATAAAAATATTTGTATGTCCAATACACATGGCATGATCATTGGGCAAGGATTTGGATCAATAAGATGAGTGTGTTGAGTATGATGATTTTTGTCAATTAAAACACAAACAAGCAAACAAGCGAGTAGCAAGCAACTCAAGCATTCACATGCACACAATTTTTTAATTGGTCTAGTATCTTAAACTCATAATCATAGAAAAGCGGTACAAACACTAGGTGTGACAGTCCTACTCCTTACAAGAATCTCGTCCCCAATTTTCCTAAGCTAGGCGCTAAAGAGATAAGGAAACTCTGATCTAAGGTAGTCTTCACGCTCCCAGGTTGCTTCTGCTTCAGTGTGGTTGATCCATTGGATCTTGAAATACTTGGTGTTGCGGCTTTGGGTGGAACGCTCAGCTCCATCCAAGATGCATACTGGTCTCTTGCGACAAGTGAGGTCTCCCTGGATGTGAATGGCTTGGTGATCGATGTCCTTGTAGAGGTTGGGCGGTTGGGAACTTGGAGAGACTTTCAGAGTTCTCACACGTCAAAAGCATTGTGCACATCGAATAGCTCGGAAGGTATCTCTATGTAGTAGGCAACTTCTCCTCATCTTGCGGTGATCTACAAGGGACCGATATATCTTGGTGCAAGCTTTCCCTCGACATGGAAACACTTGGTTCCTTTGAGAGGCGTGACTCGGAGATAGACATTAAATCCGACGTTGAGGTTCACTTCTTGGTGGTGGGAGTCAGCGTAGCTCTTTTGTCTTGACTTGGCAGTCTCTAGACGCTCTCTGACGAGTTGAACTTGCTCTTCTGCTTCACAGAGTATATCTGGTCCAAAGACTAGTCCTTCTCATATTTCTAACCAATTGAGGGGAGTGCAACATATGTGAGCATATAGCACCTCAAATGGTGCCATGTGCTAATGTGCTAGTAGATGTTATTGTAGGAGAACTCGACGAATGGTAGGCAATCTTTCCACTTGGCTCCATACGCTAGAATGCAAGCACGCAACATGCGCTTGAGTCTCTCATTTACTCGTTCCTTATGCCCTCCGGTGTGGAGGTGAAAAGCGGTGTTGAAGGATAGATTGGTTCCTCTTGCTTCTCGAAACTTCTTTGAGAACCTTAAGGTAAACTGGGTACCTTGGTCCAACACAACATGCTTTGGAACTCCGTGAAGCCTCACAATCCTGTTGATGAAGAGGTTGGCTAGAAGACTTCCATCATAGGTGGTCTTGACGGAAATGAAGTGGGCTACCTGGGTCAAATGATCAACACTGACACAAATGGAATCGTGTCCCTTTCTTGACCTAGGCAATCCGGTGATGCAGTCCATCCCGACTTTGTGCCACTTCCATTCAGGCACTTTGAGAGATTGTAACAATCCAGCAGGTCACTGATTCTCAGCTTTGACTCTCTGGCATATGTCACACTTAGCGACAAAATTGGCTATCTATCTCTTCATACGATGCCACCACAATCTTGCTTTGAGGTCTTGGTACATCTTGGTTCCTCCAGGACGGATGGAATGGAGTGTCCTGAGATTCTTTCAAGATCAAGTTCTTGAGCTCAATTTTGTTGAGCACGGAAATGCGATTCCCAAACCATACATGTCCTTGTTCATCCATTAGGAATCCTTGGGCCTTGCGTGCCTTGATCTTCCTCTTGATACCTTCAATACTCGTGTGTCCCTTATGAGCTTCCTTAATAGCATCCATCAACGTAGGATTTGGTTAGAGGTTTGCCAAAAATCCTGCCATAACTAGTTCCAACCTGAAGCTTTCAAGCTCTTCATATAGGGCATGTAGCCTTTCCCAAATCATAGCAATCAAGGAACAAACCTTTCTGCTCAAGACATCTGCTACCACGTTAGCCTTTCTAGGTTGGTATTGAACACGGAGGTCGTAGTCCTTGATGAACTCCAACCATCTTTGTTGCCTCATGTTCAATTCCCTTTGAGTGAAAATATACTTCGAACTCTTGTGGTCTATGTATACCTCGCATTGTTTCCCTAGAAGGTAATGTCGCCATGTCTTCAAGGTATGAACCACGGCTGCCAACTCAAGATCATGAGTAGTGTAGTTATATTCATGAGGATGTAGCTTTATAGACACATATGCTATGTGTAACAGCCCGGAACCGACACTCCAGAAGATTCCCCTTTTATGCCATTGTCGTCATGTGATTCTTTTGCTTGCCGCATTCATTGTCGCATCATCTGCAGTTGTTCGGTGTTTTAAAAACCTATCGCCGGGCTGCACATTTTCACTCTATTCTATGCCTAGCTCCTCTACATAGTGCAGAAACCCTCACGTGCATCCGATAGCCTCCCAGAACCCGAAACATACGTCGTGACCATTGGGTTTGGACCAACTCCGTAATACCCCAAACCATCATCCGTTTTTCATTTGGACTCCCTAACCTAACTTTTTTGACCATCCGATCTAAATCGGAGGGTCCAACCAAGTCCTAATTCACTATATATAGATCACCTAGTCCAAATCTAGATTGAACCCGAATTTCTAAGCATCTTGTCCCATCCCACTGCAAGCCAGCCACCAGTCACCTCCCACCCCGAGATCCTCCCAGATCCCCCTCTGTTCCCCTCGCAGAGTCAGCCTGAGCGCTCAACCCTGAATAGATCGAGGCACTGCTCCAACCCGCAGCCGCATGGGCCTCCTCTGTTCCCAAGGAGATGCTCCTCGTCCCGTGCAAGCCGCAATAGCAAGCCTCCGGTGCGTCCGCCCGAGTGCCCCCGCACTCTCCTTGTCGATTCATGGAGGAGGGAGATCAAGCTCCCGCCCACACACCATGGGCTTGGAGCTCCTGCCATAGTGTAACACACATGGAGCGACGCATACCGGTGCCTCCTCTCTGTCTCCTTGACCCGACGCCTTATGTTGGCCAGCACCACTACACAACCTTGCTGGACCAACAGATGAGCGTCGTGTGACAGCACGAAGCCGACACCCCAGAAGAATCCCCTTTATTTCCGTTTTTGGCATGTGATTATTTTTAGTTGTCGCATCATCATCGCATCAAGTGCATCATCAGCATTGCATCGGCATCCCGTTGCCGCCAGTTTTCAAACTTGCATCTGTGTTAGTTGCCGGTTCTCGTCGTTGTCCGTTCGGAGCCCGACCACACATGCACGCGCCCGTGGCATCGTTCGAATCTTGTTTCAGAAAGTGTGTTGAAAACTTTCTCTCATCGGTTTGAAACTAGGCATGTGGTCTTAATTAGTTATAGGTAGGCCGCCTGTCAAATTTCGTCTAGATCTGAGTCCGTCTGGTACCCGAACGGTCGACCGTAGCGGCACTGTATTCGGTCTATCGTCGGACGTTTGTCGCTGTTTTAAAATTGTTGCCGCGTCGCCCATTTTCCCTCTCGTCTCCGGTAACTACTGTACACGGCCACTTCACCATTCCCGCGTTCGGAATTATTCGAATCTGACCGCGCTGTTGAAACCGGGGCGGAATTTCGCTAAACCTAGCCTCCCCCATTTGCCTATAAATAGACCCCGTTCATTTTTGGACAGACCCTCTTGTCCCTCCTCGTTTACCGTGTCTTCCCAAACCCTAGCCGCCAGCCTACCCTCCTCTCTCCTCTGAGCGGGCCAGCCAGGCCCAGATCCGGCCCTCCTTGGGCCTGGATCGGACCTCGCCCCGCAGCCGCCGCCCAGTCGAGGCACAGCTGCCGCTGGTGCCCGCCGGTCCCGCTCCCGTCAGCGCCTCAGCGCCCTCCCTCGGCTCGCGCCATTCCCGACCGCCGCCGCCTTGGGACGCGCGCCCCCGCTCGCCTGCCAAGTTCGCCGGCCGCCGTGGAGGTACCTCACCCCCAACCGGAGCTAAGCCCGCCGCCGAACTCCCTGACCGGCCGCCGCCTCGAGCCGCCACCACCGGGAACGGAGCCCCGGTGGCCGGATCCACCCGCCGCCGCCTGATCCTCGCCAGACCCCCTTCGCCGCCTGCACTCCTTCGCCGGAGTCCTGCCCAGCCGCCGCCATGGCTCCCGCACGGGTGGAGCGCAGCCCCAGCCCTGGCCGTTGACCGCATCGCCTCGGGCTGCCCCTTCGCCTCGCGTGGGCCTCAGCCTCGCCCCGGCCCAGCAGGAGCTTCAGCCGCCTGGGCCTCCTCCCGCCTGGGCCTCGCAGCCGGCCCAGGGCCGGCAGCCCCAGGCCTCGGCCTCCTCTTCGCTCCACCGGCCGAAGAGGCCCCCAAGGTGAGCCATCCCCTGCCCGTGGCGAGTTAAACAATATTGCGCCCCCTGTTGGCCCGTTAGATTGTTTAGGATTTTTTTTCGAATTAGTTATATTTCAGGAATTAGCTAAATATTAAAATGTTCGTATCTTTTTTCCGTAAGTAGGATCGCGGCGTGTAGCATATGGTTTTTGTGTTGTTTTTCGCGTAGTATATGATTTTGCAACTTGCATATTTGTTTCACGTGCCGAATGCATAGTCTTACGTGTTGTTGAAATAGGATCGTCCCGTATTTATTTTTCACGCGTGTCCGGGTTGCTCGAATGCCGTAGTAGAAATGTCCATGTTTTAGGAACCCCTTTTCCATGTATTTTAGAGTAGTCGTTGGCTTTTTCATAGGATTTATTCCGTGCTTCATTTGAAGGAGTTGTCAACTAGAGAATTGCCCTTTGATGTTTACTCTAGCCCCTGGTATTTTTGGTTGATAATAGAAATCCATGTTTAGGTGTGGTTTGGTTGTTCTTTACTTCCTAGGAAATAGTGTTGTTTTAGAGATGCTGAAATATTTCTAAGTCCGAATCTGTTATATTTTGTTGTTGTCTTGTCTTGCTTCTATCTTGTGATTTGTAGCTCTACTGAGGTTGGTGCAATGCAGTTAGTTGTAGACTTTGGGTTTCTATAGCATGATGTGAATTTTCAAGCCATTTGGAATCCTGTAGCCTATGGTTTTGCTGCTGTCAATATGCCTTCAGATCGAAAACTGCAGTTTCATAACTGTTATTTTCACTAAGTCTGAAATAGTGCGTGAGAAGCCATTTTGTGACTTCTTTTCCTAGTGATCCATGCTCCCATGCTAGTTGTTGTTGGTTGCATGTTGTAGTGATTCTTTCCCTCTATTGTATTATGCCTTGGTTGAGCATATTGGTATTTTGTAGCTCGTAGTTGTGGGGTGTAGAAAATGCTATGGGGCTGTATTTGGCAGATTGTAGTGATTTATTGTTTTGCTCGTAGTTGTTGAACCGTAGCTCCGATTTGATTTTGTACTATATGAAACTTGCTTAGAATATCGTGTAGTTTCATTTTCTCTTGCTGGTTGAATGTTTTGAAGTGCTCGTGACCGTCGGTGCACACATATTGCATTCATGCCATCATATCTTGCGGTGTTCGTATCTTTTGAACCGTAGCTCCGTTGGAGATGTTCTCTATGTGTAAATTGCTTGTAACGACGCGTAGAATTACATGAACCTATTTGTTTTTCTGTTTAACAACAAATTAAATGTGTTAGTTTAGATCTGGATAGAATTGTAATTTAACATTTGAGGTCGTTCCGGAGGTGCTATATGACATTTCCGACCTCATTTAAAATGCCTAGATAGGTAGTTTAATTACGCTTCACCTCTTGCCATGTGTAATCACATTTAATATTGCCGTGTAACTAATTGGGATAGAACTAAATAACTCCTATGTGGAGTTTCCTCAATATGCAACTTGTTGCATATTGAACTTCACTTAATGTGTAGTGTTTGTTTGTCGTGAATTGTCATGCCGTGTCTTGCATGTGTTCAGCTGCTCATGCATCATTTGTGTTGTGCATCGTGTGGTGAATATCGTGTGTTGATGCTTGTTTCCGGTTTCCTCCGTCCAGATAGAGTTCCACAAGCGTGTCGGTTGTGAGGACCCGTTCGACTACATCAGTTCATCTGCTTCACGGAGTCGTTCTTCTTCCAAGCGGGATCTCAGGAAAGTGAACCATTTCCCCTGATACCATTACTATCATTGCCATTCTAGTTATTTCGATGCTATCTCTTATGTCTCGTTGCGTACCACATGTTAAATATCAGCCTCTCAACAATGCCATGAAAACCTTCAACCTGTTCAACCTAGCAAACCACTGATTAGCTATGTTACCGCTTGCTTAACCCTATGTTAGCGTTGTTAGTTGCAGGTGCAGTTGCTTCCATGTGAAAACATGGGTTCCTTGTTATATCACGCTATTAAATGCTATTTAATTTAATGCACCTATATACTTGGTAAAATGTGGAAGGCTCGGCCTTTCTAGCCTGGTGTTTTGTTCCACCTTTGCCCCCTTAGTTTCGGCTACCGATGTTATGTTCCATATTTGAGCGCTCCTAACACGATCGGGGTTGTTATGGGGACCCCCTTGATAATTCATTTTAGATTAAAGCTGGTCTGGCAAGGCCCAACTTTTGTACTACATTTTCTTAATAACCTAATAAAATTGTATAGGGACTTTCCAGACCCCGAGGATAATTAATCAACCCCCGGGCCAGTTCTCCTCATGACTGTTGGTCCCACCTGAGCGATGTCCGGCCCCCCTGGTCACCCAGGGTTTTAGCGATCTCGACGTCTAGCTCATCCGTCGTGTCCTCAAAACGAGATACGCGGCTCCTATCGGGATCGTCGACATGTTGGGCGGCCTTGCTGAATTAGATTTACCTTTGACAAAATATCTTGTGCATCGGGATTCCGGTTATGCTTTGGGTAATCTCAGACTTGAGGTTTTGCACTAAGGAGTCCGACGAGATCTTGAGCTTCGTGATCGAGGATTTCTATGCGGCTTGTGGTAATTTGTGATGGACTAGTTAGAGCACCCCTGCAGGGTTAAATCTTTTCGGAAAGCCGTGTCCGTGGTTATGTGGAGAAGTGGAAATTTTGTTTAACACTGGTTCTAGATAACTTGAAGTTAACTTAATTAAAACTTGCCAACTGAGTGGGTAACCGCGACTATCTCTTTCATGAGTTCCTGCTCTGGTCGAGGACACGGTGGGGTTATGTGTGACGTAGGTAGGTGTTCAGGATCATTCATATGATTATCAGTAGTTTACGTCCGTTATGCATAGATTTCCTCCCTCTTATTCTTGTACTCGTAAGTTAGCCACCTCATATATTGTTTAGTCGCTTGCTGCAGCCTCACCACTTAACCATGCCTCACCCATTAAACTTTGCTAGTCTTGATACCTTTGGAAATGAGATTGCTGAGTCCCCTGTGGCTCACAGATGACTACAACACCAGTTGCAGGTACAGGTAAGGGTTAATTGAGGTGAGTGCGTAGATTGTCCATTTGGAGTTGCTTCTTCTCCTTCTTCATCATCGATCTAGGATGGATTCCAGGCCGACAGCCTGGGATAGCAAGGATGGACGTCGTTCTTATTTTCTCATTTGTTTTCGTCTGTAGTCGGACCCTGCTCTTCTTCATGATGATTATGTATTGTACTGCTGTGACTCTAATGTAGCTTGTGGCGAGTGTAAGCCAATTCTATATATATATATATCTCTTCTTTTCAGTACATGTACTCGTAACGATATCCATTCTTGCGACACAACGAGATGCGCTTCTATCCCTAACGAGAACCTCGTGCCAAATTTAGGATAAGGTCGCATCTCGGGCGTGACAAGTTGGTATCAGAGCAGTACTGACCTAGGAGCCCCCTTGATTGATCAAACTTGGCCGAGTCGAGTCTAGTGAAAAAATTCTTTGAGTCTAGTTATATATCAGAGAGTAGGATTCTTTTTTCTCCTGTTCTATGCTCTGGTGAGGAATCTTGACGTAATAATTTAATTCTACTCCTCTTCTCACTCAATTTTTTTTAGGATCACACAGATATTTTTGGAATCTATATGATGTCGATGTGTCGGTGTTCTGTCTTGGTGCCTCCTGTCTGACTTGATTTCTTCCGGGGAGTTGAGCTCTAGGGGATTCTCGAGCACATTGTTATCATTGAGATTTCTTAGTATCTCAGAACGAAGGATCTTCGTAATTGCTTCAATACTAGTAGTGGCGAGATAACCCCGATGTCCCCAGTACTGGTGTAGATTGTCCGGGAGTACTGCCATACTTTGTATCTTTGTGATCACGAGGGTCTGTAGTAGATGAAGGTCCAAGATTCTAGTTGTGTGTTGACGGATGTGATACATTGGACCGGTTAGTATAGGAGTTGTGTGAATATTACTCCTTGTATCCGTGTACTAGATTGCATGACCAAAAATTTCGGGAATTCTTAGGTGGGAATTCAAGTAGTTACTTATAGAACAATCTTCCAACAAATGCATGATGTTAGGTTGGGGTTCGACATCTAGTGGATTCATTTGTTGACGGTCGACTTACAGCGGTTCACGTTGTGTCTTAAAGAGTCCTTGTAGCTTCCTACGACTCGGGGACACTTCGTATGTCGGGTGCACTGCCTTGCACATGATGGCTACTGTAAGGTTCGAGCCCGTGCGATCCTGTCCACGAAAATATCGGACGGAATCTCTCTCATGAATTTGTTCTGGCTTGTTTCATAATCCTCACCCTTTGTTTTGTTGACTATGGTAATTCATGTTGCTTCGATGTCAAGTGGTGATTTCAGATATTTTCTAAGCAGTGTTGTCATATTCATATGAGAGTGCTAATCCTTTTGCTCAATCAATTGTCTTATCAATTTTGTCAACCAGAGTCGCCATATCAATTCTTTTTCAACCGGCGTGCTTCTCTTCAAGTAATGCAATCCTCTCCAATTCTGCAAGATCAATATCTCTATTCTTATTCCGGAGTTCATCTCATCTGTATCAAGTGGTCTTTGTTTTTTCCCCGCCCTCCCACCCTTTTCTTAAGTGATTGGATGTCATCCAAGTGCATTTCATTTCATTGTCGCTTCCGCTATCTATTATTCCGTGTCCTATCCGGTGATTCATTGTAAAGATTCTCAGGAGCTTCGTGTTCAAATTTATTCAATCTTGTTATCTTTTCCTGTGAATTCAATTTAGTTGTCCGTGTTCATTATATCCTATTCATCCTTGAAATTCTTTCCCATGATGGAGATTCTTATCAACCTATCTTGTTATTCATTCCTCTCTGTTCTAGCCGGGTGTTGAAGTTATCTTAGAAGTTTCTCGTTTTCAATTCGTTAATTATTTCGAGGGCCTAACCTCATCTAGTTCTCTTCATACCGGTGCAATATATCTCTTCTAAGCAATCTTTTCTAACGGTGGTTTCTTTGAGTGGGCCCATAACCCACAGGTTTTCCCAAGATCTTATCTGGCTCTTGTAATGTTTTCCGGAGATCTCTAATTCTTTTCAACTATGACGTAAGCATGAATTTCATCAGTCATATTCCTTCTTCAAGTTCAATTTGAATTTATTCTCGTCTTTGGCTCAACCTTTCATTCCTGATTATTCCAGAGTGTCTCAGTTATTCTTGGTGGTGTTTTTCTCGTCATTTTCAGCTTTGAAGATCGAAGGAGTGTTTCTCTCAAATCTTGTTCCATTTTCTAGAAGATTCATCATTTCAGCTTGGTGCCATCATCTTAATTGTTGTCAATCTTGAGTAATCCATTTCTTGCTATCCGGTGCATTTCTGAGTTGTTTTCATTCTCGATCCTTCGAAGGCCATCATTTTAGAAGATTCTTCGTTCTCAGCTTTTAGCTTTCATCCTCAATCCTTCTTAATTGTTGTCTCTTCGTTCGTCTCTCAATTATTCCGGTGCTTTGTTCAAGTGTTTCTCTCAGGTGGCTCATGATCTCTTCATTCTCATGTATCTCCATTCATTCATGGTTTCCTCATTCATTTCAATTCTCACACGTGTTTCTTGAACATTTCTTCTAGTTTGTGCTCATATCTCTCCTCAATCATTTCTAGAAGAATAAGGGGTATGCTAAATCCGTTGCTTGTCATCAATCAAACTTGATGAAGGATAAGCATAACATAATTCTTATTCTTGCTTCATCAAATGGTTTCAATTCTTCTTCCAGAGTGGCCCATGATGTCAATTCTTTTCTCAAGTGCTTATCTTTCTTTTCCGGAGTTCCAAGTTTTCTCAAGTATCTCTTCGTGGAGCTTCATCGAAGTCTTTGCAGGGCTTCAATCTTATTCTTTCATCCTTCATATATTGCATCATACTTTTGTATACGGAGGTCCTTCATGGTGGTTCATCAAGGTTTAAATCCATTCTCGCGCGTTCTTCAAGATTCTTGTGATAGTAGTTGTCATTCTCTTATTATTTCTTTGTTCCCAATGATCTAGTTTTAGTCTCTTGTTCCGGAGGCATTGTGATGTTACTCTTTTGGGTCTATCATCTTGTTCTGTCAAGATTGTGGTGTTCCCTTGTTCTATTTAGTTGTTTGTTATGAATATATTCTAATTCTCCCTTCTTATCGAATTTTTTGTCCCCTTTTCCTACCGAAGTGCTACCGAAATTTTCCGTGAATTCTTGCTTGTTTATCATATCATTCCTCATCTCTTTGCTACCTTCAAGGATCGTTGGTTTCACTCGTTTGTCAAAGAAGCGATTAAATTTTTACCTCTTGTTCTTTCTCATCCTCTCCCCCTTTCATTCTTGGATCTCGGGGCGAGATCCTCTTGTAGAGTAGGAGAGTTGTGACAGCCCGATGCCGACGCCCCAGAAGATTCCCCTTTATTTCTGTTTTCGGCGTGTGGTTATTGTTAGTTGTCGCAACATCATCGCATCATGCGCATCATCAGCATTGCATCGGCATCCTGTTGCCGCCAGTTTTCAAACTTGCATTCGTGTTAGTTGCCGGTTCTCGTCGTTGTGCGTTCGGAGCCCGACCACACACGCGCGCGCCCGCGGCATCGTTCGAATCTTGTTTTAAAAAGTGTGTTGAAAAATTTCTCCGATCGGGTTGAAACCTGGCATGCGGTCTTAGTTAGTTATACGTACGCCACCTGTCAAATTTCGTCGTGATCGGAGTCCATCTGGTACCCAAACGGTCGACCATAGTGGCACCATATTCGGTCTATCGTCGGACGTTTGTCGGTGTTTTAAAATCATTGCCGCACCCCCGTTTTCCCTCTCGTCTCCAGTAACTACTCTACACGGCCACTTAACCGTTCCCGCGTTCGGAATTATTCGAATCCGACCGCGCGGTTGAAACCGGGGCGGAATTTCGCTAAACCTAGCCCCCCCATTTGAATATAAATAGACTACATTCATTTTTTGGACAGCCCCTCTCCTCCCTCCTCGTTTCCCGTGTCTTCCCAAACCCGAGCCGCCAAACTACCCTCCTCTCTCCTCGAGCAGGCCCGCCAGGCCCAGATCCGGCCCTCCTTGGGCCCAGATCGGACCTCGCCCTGTAGCCACCGTCGAGCCGAGGCACAGCCGCCGCTGGTGCCCGCCGATCCCGCTCCCATCAGCGCCTCAGCACCCTCCCTCGGCCCGCGCCGTTCCCGACCGCCGCCGCCCTGGGACACTCGCCCCCGCTCGCCTGCCAAGTTCGTCAGCCGCCACGGAGGTATCTCGCCCCCAATCGGAGCTAAGCCCGTCGCCGAACTCCCTGACCGGCCGCCGCCTCGAAGTGGAAACTTTGTTTAACTGTAAGTGCATCTAGTGCCCCTTAGTGATTTTGGTGGTTTGAAGACTTATAGGTTAAGTATCTAATGTGTTTTTAAGTGTACACAGGATCTATAAGTCATTGAGGAGTTTGAGATATTTGAAGAATATCGACCCCTAAAAATATATGTCTTCAGTTGAAGAAATTGGTCTGAAGCTGAAGAAATGAATCGCGAAGAATTTGCGATGAAATTGATATTCCTCATGAAGATATTGATATTGAGAAGATCGGTGGTTCCTGAAGAAAATCGTTCTGAAGAAATTGAAGCGTGAAGATTTACGCTTTCTGTTTTACTTTCTTCGCATTTGATGAATAGGAACACCGTACTGTTAAAGGGGGTCAAAGTAACACTATGGAATGGATTTCCTCATGATGCTCAACCCAAGCCAAATCCTACCAAAAGCCTCAAGTGAGGAATATGAGTGACATGAGGACTCTCACAGTTGAGAGTCCCGACCGTTTCGATAAGCCACGCCAAGTCACTGATCTTATCCACTCCAACGGTCATATTGTTTAAGGGCATTAATGTCAAATCATGTCGGGATGCTCCCAGGCTATAAATAGCCGCCCCCCACAACCACTAGATGGTTGGCTGCTCCGCTAGAAACTGACACTTGTCATAAGAGCAACCCAAATTCCTCAGAGCTTTCGAGAGTAAATCATCAGTGAGGAAATACACCACCCACCGAAACCACAAACCAAATCTAGTGATTGAGCATCACTGAAGAAGTTGTTCCTGTGTGGGACTGAAGCCTTTTACCTTTGAGGACTGTGCATCCTCCAGACGGTTAGGCGTCATGGTCTAGAGCAATCCAGCAGTCAATTGTGGATCGCCGGGTGACCGAGTTTGTGAGGGTTTGGAAGTCTGCCCTGAAGACTTACCACGAGTGTTGGGCGAGGACTGTGTGTCCTTAGCTCAAGGAGAATACGGTAGGGACTGTGTGTCCCGGGACTGGGTGTCCTTTGGTTTCAATACCAAGCCGCTCCAAACCAGATGTACAACTGTCACAGCAGTTGAAACTGGGTCATCAACAACAGTCTTCACCAAGAATCGGGTTCTAATTCCTCAACTCTTTACGTTATCTGTATTATGTGTTGATGACTTTCACTGTGACTGTTTGAAGAATTTGCTGAAGACTTTCTCTGAATTTCCTCAACCCCAAATTCTTCACGTAAATCATCATCTGTATTCTGCGTGCCTGCTCGCTGTGCAATCTGCTTTCATAATCTTCACTCTGTAATACTGCTGTTGTGAACAATTGCACAACTGATCCTTAACTGTTTTCGTTGTAAGTTAGTCATCAGTGAGGAATTTCCTCAAAAGGAATTTCCTCAGTGATGAAATTCTAAAAATCTCCTATTCACCCCCCTCTAGTCGATATAACGCACTTTCATTAACACTGGTTCTAGATAACTTGAAGTTAACTTAATTAAAACTTGCCAACTGAGTGCGTAACTGTGATTGTCTCTTTCGTTACTTCCTGCTCCGATCGAGGACACGGTGGGGTTATGCATGACATAGGTAGGTGTTCAGGATCATTCATTTGATTATCAGTAGTTTACGTCCCTTATGTGTAGATTTCCTCCGTCTTATTCTTGTACTCGTAAGTTAGCCACCTCATATATTGTTTAGTCGCTTGCTGCAGCCTCACCACTTAACCATGCCTCACCCATTAAGATTTGCTAGTCTTGGTACCTTTGGAAATGAGATTGCTGAGTCCCATGTGGCTCACAGATTACTACAACACCAGTTGCAGGTACATGTAAAGGTTATTTGATGCGAGCGCATTGATTGTCCATTTGGAGTTGCTTCTTCTTCTTGTTCTTCATCGACCTAGGATGGGTTCCATGCCGGCAGCCTGGGATAGCAAGGATGGACGTCGTTCTTATTTTCTTCTTTGTTTTTGTCCGTAGTCAGACCCTGCTCTTCTTCATGACGATTATGTATTGTACTGTTGTGACTCTGATGTAGCTTGTGGCGAGTGTAAGCAAATTCTATAAATATATCTATTCTTTTTAGTACATGTACTTGTAACGATATCCATTCTTGCGACACGACGAGATGCGCTTCTATCCCTGACGAGGCCCTCGTGCCAAATTGAGGATAGGGTCGCATCTTGGGCGTGACACGCCGCTCCGCTCCTCGTATTTCTCCTTCCCCCTCCTGTATCTCTCTCTCCCTCATGTTTTCTCTCCCTACATCAGGAACGCCCGCCATGGTTGTGCCCGGGACAAGCCCGACGATCCCTCCTGCCGGCCACCCCTTGCTTTCCTCATCGTGACTCCATTCCCAGCCGCCGTCGTTCTCCTACCATGGCCGCCATGCGCCATGGGCTGAAGCTCGAGCGTCGCGGCCTGAAGCTTCTCCGATCCCGGGAACCGGTTGTTTCCGGCCACAGTCCACTTCGCCGCCTCGCCCTTCCTTGTGTCGTCCCTATCAGGTCAGCCTCTCCGAGCACCGCCATTGCCATGTCCCGCTGGTGCACCAATGTTCCTGGGTTCGAACAGAGGAGGACGAGCTAGACTATTGTTGGTCCGCCTTGCCTCGCAACATCTGTGCAAGACCCGACTGCCCATTGACGTGCAACCCATCTCCACGTCAAGGCCTTGCCTAGACATAGCGCATCGGCCCAGCTTCGGAGCGTAGCAGCCAAGGCCAAACGCATCACCGTGGCCCGGTCGAGCCACTCCACTAGTCTGGCCCAAAGGCCATCTCATGAGCGTAAGCCCGCTAAGACTCTCATGTCTGCATGTTATCATATGTTGTACTTAGTTTCACACCTGAGCCATATTCAGTTTGTCCCCATATCGTTTTTTCAGTGTTGCAAAATTTCCTAAATTACAGAAAAAATGCATGATCTTAAAATCGCAATAATTAGATAACCGTGAATCAAATTTAAAAAATTTATACATGAAAAATGCTTAGAATTTTTTGTAGTTTCACAATATCCAACTTTCAACCATGATTAAAATGTTTAACTTCATCTTTTCATTTAATGGGCACAATGCCATGTTAAAACGGTTTGCCTCATAACTAATTAACCGTAGCTCCAATTAAAATGTTCCACATATGTAACTTGACTATAAAAATGTGTGGATTAACATGGGAACATTTACTTTGTTGTTTAATAACTCTAAAATTGTGCTATAGGGAGAATAGTACCGAAATCTTAATTGCACATGGGGACTTTCCAGAATTGTTATTCGTTTTTCCGGCCTCATTTAAACTTGCCTAGAACTTCATGTAGTTCCATAATATCCTTTTCATCCATGTTTTAGCATGCTTGTGGCTGTCATTTTTGTACATTTTCCATTCATGACATATTATCTTGTGGTGATCATACCTTTTAAACCGTAGCTCTGTTTTACATGATCTATATATGTAAATCGACTATAATGATGTGTAGACTCACATGGTCCACTATATTTTGTTGTTTAATAAATAAAAAAAATTAGTTCAGATCTGAACAAATTTCAAAATTAACATATGGGCTCATTTCGGAGATACTATAAGTTGTTTCCAACCTCATTTAAAATGCCTAGATATATAGTTCATTTATGCTTCACCTCTTGTCATGTTTAAGAACATTTAATATTGTCGTGTACCTATACGGGAGTGAACTAAGTAATTCAAATTAGAGTTTCTTCAATATTGCATATTGAGCTTCACTTAATGTGTAGAATTTGATTGTTGTGCTTTACCATGTCATGCATAATTACATGGACATGCATAGGTGTTTGAGCATCATGTCATGCATATGTTGTGGTGTTTACCGTGTGTTGATTATTTATTTCCGGATTGTTTCTTCTTGAAGGGTTCCGAACCGCTTTGGAGTGTGAGGATTCATTCGACTACATCGGTTGTCTACTTCATGGATTCGTTCTTCTTCCAGGCGGGATCACAAGCAAGATCTGTTGGGGAACGTCGCATGGGAAAAAAAAATTTCCTACGCGCACGAAGACCTATCATGGTGATGTCCATCTACGTGAGGGCATGAGTGATCTACGTACCCTTGTAGATCGTACAACAGAAGCGTTAGTGAACGCGGTTGATGTAGTGGAATGTCCTCACGTCCCTCGATCCGCCCCGCGAACAATCCCGCGATCAGTCCCACGATCTAGTGCCGAACGAACGGCACCTCCGCGTTCAGCACACGTACAGCTCGACGATGATCTCGGCCTTCTTGATCCAGCAAGAGAGACGGAGAGGTAGAAGAGTTCTCCGGCAGCGTGACAGCGCTCTGGAGGTTGGTGATGACCTTGTCTCAGCAGGGCTCCGCCCGAGCTCCGCAGAAACGCGATGTAGAGGAAAAACCGTGGAGGTATGTAGTCGGGCTGCCGTGGGAAAGTCGTCTCAAATCAGCCCTAAAACCTCCGTATATATAGGTGGGAGGGAGGAAACTGCCCTAAAACATCCTCATCTGATTCAAGTGACTGTGAACATGATGATTACAAAAAACCAAGTTACAGTAAACTTGCCATCATTGCCACTAAACAACAAACTGCTCTCGAAAAGCTTCAAAAACTGCTAGACAAAAGTGATGATCTGTTGAATGATGAAATGAATCTTAATCAAATCCTCGCTGATGACATGAAAAATCTTCAGTCTAGATTTGATATTCTTCAGGATCGTTATGATACACTCCTCACTGATCATGAGAAGCTTTCCTACGAATTTCTTCAAAGGAAGCTTGATCTTGAGAAGCTGAGGATGTCTTATGATGATCTTCGTATTGAAAATGATTCATTACTAGCTCAACAGATCAGCCTTGTCAAGTTGAATTTATTCCTCCATGTGTTAAATGCATTGATCGTGAAACTGCTAATTCTTCACCAGAATCTTCAAATGCTACCACTGCTACAAATTCTTCAACTGCACCTGTTGTGTCTATTTCCTCACTTGAGGAAAACACAAATGTCACTAATGAAAATGCAGGGTTGAAGGAATTGTACTTGACAGGCATGTACAAAAGCCTCAAAGGACATCAAATCCTTTGTGATGTGCTCAAAAAGCAGATGTTGAACAGGAACCCGAGGAAAGAAGGAATTGCCTTTGAGAGGAAACTGAATGCTGATGGATCTTATTGGAAACCTGAGCAGTATCCCAAAACCTCATGGGTTGCTGCTACTGGGCCTCCTTTTGATCCATCTAATCTAACTGGCTTCTCATGTGAATTATCCTATTCCTCTGATGAGTCATTTGATTCCAACTATAAACTGTCCAAAATCAATCTGGTGAAGTATTTGCTCGATATGTTGGAACTAACTGCAGGAATGGTCCTCCTGTGAGGAAAATCTCGGTTCCCAAAAGTTGTCTTGAAAATCTTCAAGTGAATGTCCTCATGACATCACATCTGAAGAATCTGAACCCCAGATCAAATTCCTCAGGAGGACCAAAGTCTTCAAGTGGATCAAAATCCTCAACTGGTCAAAACTATGCTCATACCCGTGCTTATGCGTCTAACATGCAGGAAAACTACAAGGAATATGATTATGAGCGCTATTCTTCAAATCATTATGTTCATAAATCCTCAAACCAGTTCTCTGCATACTCATATGAGTACTTTAACCCCCCTACTGTTAAGAGAAGTGCATTAGCTTCAATGCCACCTTTCTCATATGGTGCTCGCAGGATGATGAACGCTTTGCCACCCCTTCATATGTGGGTGGTGAAGAAATCAAACTAATCACTTCTGCAGGTCAGGTCTCCAGATGAAAATCATCATCTGAAGAATTTGCTGGAGACCTGAGGAAATGCTTGATAGGACGCAAGCTAATGATTGATGAAATAGAAATATTTCTCACGTCCTTACATTTCTGTTATGATGAAATTAGTATCATATTCTTCAAACTTCAAGCATATGAGATGGTAAGCTGTACTAATTCATCTGCAGGATGACAAACCCAAAAATACTGAGTGGGTTCTCGATAGTGGCTGCACACATCACATGACTGGTGATAAAAGCCTACTGATGAATATGCCACTAACTCCATCGCCTCTGAAGCAAATCACATATGTTGATAAAGGTAAAAGCAAGGTATTGGGACTTGGCAAAGTAGCTATTTCCAAGGATAGGCATATGGACAAAGTGATGCTTGTTGAATCCCTTGGTTTTAACCTCATGTCAGTCTCGATGCTTTGTGATCTTGATATGATTGTTATCTTTGGTAGATATAGATGTGTTATCATCATGGAATCTGACAGATCCAAAGTCTTCGAAGGTGTAAGAAGAGGGGATTTGTACATTGTTGACTTCTCTACAGGTCCTCAACCTGCCACTTGCTTACTAGCAAAAACCTCAGAAGGATGGCTGTGGCACCGAAGACTAGGTCATTCAGGCATGAGGAATTTGCACACACTTGCGAAGAAGAAGCATGTCATTGGCATCGAATCAGTCAAATTCCTCAAGGATCACCTATGCGGTGCTTGTGAATCTGGGAAAATGACCAGATCCAAGCATCCCTCCAAAACCATCATGACCACTACCCGTCCATTTGAATTGCTTCATATGGATTTGTTTGGACCTACTCACTATGCAACACTAACCAATGCAGCATCTCTGTATGGCTTTGTCATAGTTGATGATTATTCCAGATACACTTGGGTGCATATCATAGTGTATAAAACTGAAGTGCAGGAAATCTTCAAACGATTTTCTTCAAGGGCCTTGACGAACTTCGGCATCAAGATCAAACATATTAGGAGTGATAATGGAACCGAGTTCAAAAACACTGGTCTTGATGATTATCTTGATGAACTTGGTATTACTCACGAATTGTCTGCTCCTTATACTCCTCAGCAGAATGGTGTTGTCGAAAGAAAGAACAGGACTCTGGTTGAAATGGCAAGAACTATGCTTGAAGAATATCAGACTCCTCGTCGCTTCTGGCCTGAAGCAATCAACACTACATGCCATATCATCAACAGGGTATATCTTCACAAATTCCTCAAGAAAACCTCATATGAACTCCTCACTGAGAAGAAACCCAATGTAAGTTATTTCAAAGTCTTCGGTGCAAAATGCTGGATTAGAGATCCTCACCATAGCTCAAAATTTGCACCTAAGGCATATGAAGGTTTTATGCTCGGTTATGGAAAGGACTCGCACACCTACAAAGTCTTCAACAACTATCACAACAAAGTTGTTGAGACTGTAGATGTGCGGTTCGATGAAACTAATGGCTCGCAAAGAGAGCAATTGCCTTCTGATCCAGATAAACTGTCCCCTGAGGAAGCGATAAAGCTTAAGCCTAGTGAAGACATTGTTCCCACTCAGGAAATTGAAGAAGAAACAATCCCCATCGCTGATGAAAGACAAGAAGATGTTCCTGAGGAAATTGCAACAACACCACTTCCTCAGCCCAGGAAAAATCCTCAACCAGCACATCCGAGTATTGCAAATGAAGTAGAACTTGACAAAATCCTCAACGACATCAACGCGCCAGGTCCTCTCACTCGCTCAAAAGCTTCACACTTAGTTAACTTTTGTGGGCATTTCTCTTTTGTATCTATCACAGAACCCTCAAAAGTAGCTGAGGCTTTTCTGGAACCGGAGTGGATCCAAGCCATGCAAGACGAACTTCTTCAATTCAAGCTGAATGACGTATGGGAGCTCGTCAAACGACCAGATCCTCGCAAGCATAACATCATCGGCACCAAGTGGATTTTCCGAAACAAGCAAGATGAGGACGGTCAAGTGGTGAGGAACAAGGCACGACTAGTAGCCCAAGGCTACACCCAGGTTGAAGGAATAGATTTCGATGAAACTTTTGCACCTGTTGCTAGACTTGAAGCTATTCGAATTCTACTTGCTTATGCTAATCATCATAACATCATCTTATATCAAATGGATGTGAAAAGTGCATTCCTCAATGGTAAGCTTGAGGAAGAAGTATATGTTGCTCAGCCCCCAGGTTTTGAGGATCCAAAGAATCCAGACAAAGTCTTCAGACTTAAGAAGGCTCTGTATGGCCTCAAGCAAGCCCCTCGGGCATGGTATGATACATTGAAGGAATTCCTCATGAAGAAAGGCTTCAAACCTGGTTCACTCGATCCAACTCTTTTCACAAAATCTTATGATAATGAACTGTTTGTATGTCAAATTTATGTTGATGATATCATATTTGGTTGTACTGACAAAAGATACAGTGATGAATTTGCCTATATGATGAGTGAAGAATATCAGATGTCTATGATGGGAGAGCTGAAATTCTTCTTAGGTCTTCAAATTCGTCAACAAAACAATGGAATCTTCATATCACAGGAGAAATATCTCAAGGATGTTCTGAGGAAATTCGACATGCATGAATGCAAAGGTGCCAAGACTCCAATGCCTACCAACGGTCACCTCGGCACTGATGAAAATGGTAAAGATTTCGATCAGCAGGTATACCGTTCTATGATTGGCTCTTTATTGTATCTATGTGCATCTAGGCCAGACATAATGCTTAGTGTTTGCATGTGTGCACGTTTTCAAGAAAAACCGAAGGAATCACACCATAAGGCTGTGAAACATATTCTTCGATACTTAGCTCACACACCAACACTAGGATTATGGTATCCCAAGGGCTCCAATCTTCATCTGGTAGGGTATTCTGATTCAGACTATGCTGGTGACCGTGTGGATCGCAAGTCAACATCTGGCACATGCCATTTCCTCGGAAGATCACTTGTTTGCTGGTCCTCAAAGAAGCAGAACTGCGTATCACTCTCCACTGCCGAAGCTGAGTACATTGCTGCTGGTTCTTGCTGTGCTCAATTACTATGGATGAAACAAACCCTCAAGGACTACGGCATCAACATGAAGAATGTGCCTCTTTATTGTGACAATGAGAGTGCTATCAAGATTGCCTACAACCCAGTACAGCACTCGAAGACCAAGCACATCCAGATTCGTCATCATTTTCTTCGGGACCATGTCCTCAAGGGCAATATCCTCATCGACCATGTGAAGACTGATGATCAACTGGCTGATATCTTCACTAAGCCCTTGGATGAGAAAAGGTTTTGCAAGTTGCGGTGTGAGCTAAATATCTTAGAGTCTTCAAATGTTTTGTAAAAACATGCACACATCCTAACACTTATGCAAAGTTGATGACTTAGATGTGGAACACATGATGAAACGATTTTCTTCAACCGATGAAGAACGTCACTCTGAATGTGAAGAAACTAACGAAGAAATTGATTCTCAGGGCCCTACGACAATTGTACGCGGCGTCTGTAATCAACTTTCTTATATGGTGGGCAACGCCACCACCCAATGTGAAATTCCTCAAGTTGATTTTCTTCAAATGATCAAATTCCTCACAATGCATTTTTTCTTCAAAACAGTTGTTCTTCATTGTGATGATATATTGCAAAATCTTCAAAAACACTTGATGACTTTCATTTGCCTAGGTAGACTATGATTTCTAGTCCTCAACAGCATTCACTTATTGCTATCTCTTCAAGTTGATGTTTCTGCTAAGTGAATGTGATCGGACCCGATCTTCCCTCTATGCTATACTTATCCAGTCTATTCAATTCTTCATATGCGTTCTACTTGAAACTTTGTTCCAAATCCTCTCTGCATCCTTGTCAGCTGATGATTTTGTAACGAAAATCCTCAAATCTTCGAAAAATTGTTTTCTTCAAAGGAACAGTAACTGAACCCCCACTTCCCACGATTGGATAGCCACGATCTCCACTATCTCCACCGCATCGTACGGGAGCTACACGTGTCCTGCGGAGGCGTAGAGGCAAGGGCTATTCGGTCCGAAACCTTCGCGCCAAACAGTAACTTTCGGGCTATAAATATGTCCTTAACCCCCTCGGTATCATCTTCTTCGCCTCATCGCTCTCCTGCCACAGCACACCGAACCCTAGCGCCACCGCTGGAAGTCTTGACGCCGGCAAGGAAGAGCTTCACTGCCTCAACCTTCTCGCCGCCAGGATCACGCCGGAGACGGAACCTCTACGTCCGCCTCCGCCGTAGACGTCCTCTGCTGCCAAGTTAGGGTGCATTGGACACTTGACCGAAGAACCTCTCCAACACCACCTTTTTCTGTTCTTCGTTCGCACCTTCCAGGGTAATTATATCCCATTTTTACAACAGATTAGATCTAAAATTTTACCTCTCCCTTGTGAAATCTATTTTTCTTCAAGATACGATGCACACATGATTCCTCACACACTATCCATCACCACAATCATTAATGAACTTGCTAAGCATCTAAGATTTTCACGAGATTCCTCAATTGTGCAAATTTTCGGATCTGTACAACTCTGGAACCCAAGAACAGAATGCTTAAGCAAATTCCTCAACCACTGGTTATATTCCTCAAACTGTCAAACTTTTCATTTTCTTCAAATCTGAGAACGCATATGACCTCTCCAAATTCCTCGCAACTATACTCTGTTCACAGGTACACACATGTCAGCTGATGAATCTCTCGGTTCTCATCACATTAACTCATTTGCAGCGTTTTTGGAAGAAACTCTTCAAGGCTCATCAGAATCCTCAAGAGTTCAAAATCCTCAGATAGTTCCTCGTCTGAAGAAAATGGAGGAAGAAAGGAAACAGAGGGGAGGAAAGAAACTGGAGCAGAACACAGCTGTGGACATTCCTGATGACATATACATGGACTACTGCACGCCTGATGATGAACCTGAGACTATGCCTAAAAGGAAGATTAGGCTGCAGAAAATTGAACGCAGATGGGCAAAGGAGTGGAAGGAGTACAGGTTTGTGACTCCAAAGTATGCGAAGAAATTCGCCTTGAGGCCTCCTGGCAGAAGGGCCCCGCTTGAGGATCATCAAGTTGCTCATCCCTCAAGTCTTATGACACTTGATGACTACCCAGAGGAAAAAGAACTACCCAGAGGAAAAAGAAAGGCATCTGGCCAAGCTCAAGAAGCAAGCAGAAACAGCAATGAAGAAATTTCATGAATCTTCAGCTGCTGCCTCCGGTGCTGCTCATTCCTCAGCAGCAGAAACATCAGGCTCTGAGATTCCTCAACCAAAGTCTGTGCCAGCAAAGGAAAAAGCTTCAAAACCCCACGAAAAGGTTGCACAGACTTCTGTCACCAAACCCTCTGCTCCAAAACCCTCGGTTCCAAAACCGTCCACACCAAAACCATCAGCGCCAAAACCCTCAGCACCAATCGCACCTTCACCAAAGTCCTCAGCTCCACCTCCAAAGCCAGTACAGAAGAAAGTCGTGAAGACTACGACTGCCAGCTCCAGCTCCTCACTCCCAGCTACAACTAGCTCGGAGACAAAGTCTTCAACTTCCCATGTGAAGACTTTGGCTACTACTGAACCTGCACCTCTGCCCAGCCCAAGCAAAATCATCTCAGTCCCGTCTGCATCAGAGGGAAGTGAAGAATATGATGATGAAACTCTGGAAGCCATCATCAGGAACAAACAAGAAAGGGTAGCACAAGCATCAGGCAGTGCTATTCCTCTGGCGATGGACCCCAAGGTCCTCCTCGATTTCATCAACGTGTGGTATGAAGATCCAAACACACCCATTGATGATTTGAAACTTCCTCCTGGTGTAAGCCACATGGTGGCTACTTTCATAAACGAAGCCAAGTGGAAGGAACAGAAGGCCAAGCAGGCAAAGATTGCAAAGGCCAGAAAGGAGAAATTCCTCAAGCAGAATGTTCTCAAACTGACGCCTGAAGCATTGGTGTCCACCCAGGCAGAACTGCAAGTCTTGACTGACAAGTGTGAGAAACTGTCAGATCGCACAAGCATCAAAAGCAATTTCATCAAGCTAGCCACTAGTGCTGTTGATGACTACAACAGACGTCACCCCCCACCAGCACCAACTCCTCAGCCCCTGGTTGAACAGCCACAAGATGCATCTCCTGTTGAGGAGGAAATTCCTCAAGCTGAGGAACAATACCAAGAGTGCCGTGTTGATGAGCCGGCCATTGAAGAAATCGTCACTGAGACCGATCCTGATGAAACTGCAAACCCTACTGATCCAGCTGCTTCACCAAAGCAGGCTGATGACTATGTTCCAGCTGGTTCCTCACTGCCAGCTGAAGAATCTGTTAAGGATACACCTTCCCCAAAAATTTCAAAGGTGAAGAAGTTAATTCCGTCTGCATCAGACGCGAAAAAGACAAGGGCTGCTGAGAAGGAAGCAAAGAAGAGAAAAGCTTCCTCAGCAGAAGAAAAGATTGAGGCAAAACGCCTCAAGGAAATTGAAGAATCTGCCCCACTGGACCCGGTGCCTCTTAATGTTGCACCCTCATTTGAAATGGTCATCGTTGGTGACCACACTACGAGGGCAGATGAGGAAATGAAGGATGCTGCCTCTGAGGAGCATACTGATGAGGAAATACAGATTGATGACAGTCCTCAACCTCATATTCCTCAGAAAAAGACTACTGAAGCCTCAGCTGCAGCAGCTGATGAATTTGCTTCTGCCACAAAGTCAGCTGATGAAAATCAAGCTGAAGAAAATGTCCAGTCTGAGCAGGCTCCTCCCACTGAACAAGCTGATCAAACTCCTCAAGCTGAGAAGGATGACGAAATTCCTCAGCCTGATGCTCAGCTAGAACAAGAAATTCCTCATCCTGAGGAAACTGCTGAAGAAAATGTTCCCGCCCCTGACAATGAATTCATTGTCCTCAACCCAGAATCTGCCATGGTTGTTTCCCCTCCCATTCCTCAGCACAATCTCAATCCAGTTCAGCGCCTGCCATTCTTGAAGAGGCCCAAGTTTCAGAAAGAGAATTTCTTTGAGGAACGTATGTATTTCATCGGAGAGAATCCTTATGACAAGCCTCAAATGAGGCATCTGAAGTTTTGGACAAGGACGCAGATGAACTACTATGCTTCTGTGCTCTGTGGCCGCAACAAAATATTCCAGCACAGTCACATTCCTCATGCTGACCTTGAAGAAATTCCCTGCATGGAACCAGTCCTCAGTGTCCTACATGATGCAGGTTTGCTCCCTATGTGCTCTGACATATCAGATTGGAATAGTGAGCTAATTCTTCAGTTCTATTCAACTCTGCACATTTCGGGCAATGCTGATGACATCAACACTTGGGTGTTCGACTGGATGACCCTAAATACTCACTACAAGGCTCCAGCGTCTGAACTCCTCAGAGAACTGCCCGTACCAATTCCTTCAGAAGGGGCAGTGAAGCTTTATGGTGAGCGTGAGCTGCCAAATGGAATGATGGAAGTCCTCATGAAGCCTTTGGCTGCAGGAAAACCCTCAAGAACCACATTCCTTGTCCATGAGCTAAAGTACACACCACGGTCTGTCTACCGCATTCTCTGCAGTGTGCTAGCGCCAATCAAAGGCCATGATGATGACGAAGATGTCGTCGGCCTCATGAAGAACATCCTCTTCAACATCATTCATGGTATCCCCATGAATATCCATGATTTCTTCTTGAGGACTTTGGCTGACAATGCAATGTGCCCCTATGATCACAAAATCTATGCACCATGGATCATGAGATTCCTCCGGACAAGGACAGGCATCAACTTTCACGCAGATTTCCAGAACCATGTTGGTTATATGCCTCCTATCCGGGTCAACAAGAAGACTTTCGAGCCCATTGAGGGAAAAGGCAAGTCTGTGATTGATGAAGGAAGCAGGCCCCTTGATGGCCAGTTCAAAGAACCAGATGCATATTCCTCATGGGACGACACTAAGTCACGTCCGCCAAGCCCTGTTCCTCCTCGTGTGCTAACCACCAGAGAACTTCTTCTCAGTCTTCATCAGAAGGTGGATCACAATCACAAATGGGTCAAACGCCAGTTTGGTGCCATTGTGAAAACCCTCACTGAGACACAGAACAGTGTGAAGCTTAATCATCACTATCTGCATGAGGTGTTTGATCGCACCTGGGCTACCCTTGCACATCTGAAGACCCAGACTGAGCTTGAAGAATTGAACTTTGAGCAGGACTTTGACTGGTCGTGGCCTCCCAAGAAGAAGTTCAGGCCCATTCCTGTGCCAGATCTTGAAGACAGTTCCTTCTCGTCCTTCCGCACCGCCGAATCTGATGAGGAACAACTTGACACCGCCACAGGCCCAAGGAAGAAGACTACACCCAAGAAGCGCCAAGGATCTTCATCAACTGCCAAGCAATGAAGTCTTCACGGGCGTTAGTCCTCAGTTTGTCCCTTTTTGTCACTTGTTGACAAAGGGGGAGAAACTTGAGAGTTAGTCTTCAAACGGGAATTATTTTTGGGGCTTATGAACTATA
Organism: Hordeum vulgare subsp. vulgare; assembly: GCF_904849725.1. Classification (NCBI taxonomy): domain Eukaryota; kingdom Viridiplantae; phylum Streptophyta; class Magnoliopsida; order Poales; family Poaceae; genus Hordeum; species Hordeum vulgare. The sequence continues at coordinate 216,501,190 of NC_058520.1, read as the reverse complement.
TTTAAGTTACAAAATCTTGGCTCTTCTGAAGTTTTTATGTAATGAGTTGTAACTTAAGCCCGATGGTACTCTCATGCTTTTTGAACGTTTTTCTTCGCATGCTTATTCCTCAAGTTTTAATGCACGCGTGCTGGAATTCGTCAGATACCATTTTCCATCATGCATCTTCATATTCTTCATATGACATGTTATATGTATGCATGATTTACAAGATTCAGGGGGAGATCTCCATGATATAAATCATCAATGTGCATATGCTATAAAAGCAAAATCCTCAAGGTATGCACATCTTCAGGGGGAGTCTCTGTGAATCTTGTTTTCAAATTCCTCAAATGAGCATTTACACTTCATATTTTTTGATCCCTGTTGAAGACTTAACCTAATTGTCATCAACCACCAAAAAGGGGGAGATTGTAAGTGCATCTAGTGCCCCTTAGTGATTTTGGTGGTTTGAAGACTTATAGGTTAAGTATCTAATGTGTTTTTAAGTGTACACAGGATCTATAAGTCATTGAGGAGTTTGAGATATTTGAAGAATATCGACCCCTAAAAATATATGTCTTCAGTTGAAGAAATTGGTCTGAAGCTGAAGGAATGAATCGCGAAGAATTTGCGATGAAATTGATATTCCTCATGAAGATATTGATATTGAGAAGATCGGTGGTTCTTGAAGAAAATCGTTCTGAAGAAATTGAAGCGTGAAGATTTACGCTTTCTGTTTTACTTTCTTCGCATTTGATGAATAGGAACACCGTACTGTTAAAGGGGGTCAAAGTAACACTATGGAATGGATTTCCTCATGATGCTCAACCCAAGCCAAATCCTACCAAAAGCCTCAAGTGAGGAATATGAGTGACATGACGACTCTCACAGTTGAGAGTCCCGACCGTTTCGATAAGCCACGCCAAGTCACTGATCTTATCCACTCCAACGGTCATATTGTTTAAGAGCATTAATGTCAAATCATGTCGGGATGCTCCCAGGCTATAAATAGCCGCCCCCCACAACCACTAGCTGGTTGGCTGCTCCGCTAGAAACTGACACTTGTCATAAGAGCAACCCAAATTCCTCACAGCTTTCGAGAGTAAATCATCAGTGAGGAAATACACCACCCACCGAAACCACAAACCAAATCTAGTGATTGAGCATCACTGAAGAAGTTGTTCCTGTGTGGGACTGAAGCCTTTTACCTTTGAGGACTGTGCATCCTCCAGACGGTTAGGCGTCATGGTCTAGAGCAATCCAGCAGTCAATTGTGGATCGCCGGGTGACCGAGTTTGTGAGGGTTTGGAAGTCTGCCCTGAAGACTTACCACGAGTGTTGGGCGAGGACTGTGTGTCCTTAGCTCAAGGAGAATACGGTAGGGACTATGTGTCCCGGGACTGGGTGTCCTTTGGTTTCAATACCAAGCCGCTCCAAACCAGATGTACAACTGTCACAGCAGTTGGAACTGGGTCATCAACAACAGTCTTCACCAAGAATCGGGTTCTAATTCCTCAACTCTTTACGTTATCTGTATTATGTGTTGATGACTTTCACTGTGACTATTTGAAGAATTTGCTGAAGACTTTCTCTGAATTTCCTCAACCCCAAATTCTTCACGTAAATCATCATCTGTATTCTACGTGCCTGCTCGCTGTGCAATCTGCTTTCATAATCTTCACTCTGTAATACTGCTGTTGTGAACAATTGCACAACTGATCCTTAACTGTTTCCGCTGTAAGTTAGTCATCAGTGAGGAATTTCCTCAAAAGGAATTTCCTCAGTGATGAAATTCTAAAAATCTCCTATTCACCCCCCTCTAGTCGATATAACGCACTTTCATTAACACTGGTTCTAGATAACTTGAAGTTAACTTAATTAAAACTTGCCAACTGAGTGCGTAACTGTGATTGTCTCTTTCGTTAGTTCCTGCTCCGATCGAGGACACGGTGGGGTTATGCGTGACATAGGTAGGTGTTCAGGATCATTCATTTGATTATCAGTAGTTTACGTCCCTTATGTGTAGATTTCCTCCGTCTTATTCTTGTACTCGTAAGTTAGCCACCTCATATATTGTTTAGTCGCTTGCTGCAGCCTCACCACTTAACCATGCCTCACCCATTAAGATTTGCTAGTCTTGGTACCTTTGGAAATGAGATTGCTGAGTCCCATGTGGCTCACAGATTACTACAACACCAGTTGCAGGTACATGTAAAGGTTATTTGATGCGAGCGCATTGATTGTCCATTTGGAGTTGCTTCTTCTTCTTGTTCTTCATCAACCTAGGATGGGTTCCATGCCGGCAGCCTGGGATAGCAAGGATGGACGTCGTTCTTATTTTCTTCTTTGTTTTTGTCCGTAGTCAGACCCTGCTCTTCTTCATGACGATTATGTATTGTACTGTTGTGACTCTGATGTAGATTGTGGCGAGTGTAAGCAAATTCTATAAATATATCTATTCTTTTTAGTACATGTACTTGTAACGATATCCATTCTTGCGACACGACGAGATGCGCTTCTATCCCTGACGAGGCCCTCGTGCCAAATTGAGGATAGGGTCGCATCTTGGGCGTGACACGCCGCTCCGCTCCTCGTATTTCTCCTTCCCCCTCCTGTATCTCTCTCTCCCTCATGTTTTCTCTCCCTACATCAGGAACGCCCGCCATGGTTGCGCCCGGGACAAGCCCGATGATCCCTCCTGCCGGCCACCCCTTGCTTTCCTCGTCGTGACTCCATTCCCAGCCGGCGTCGTTCTCCTACCATGGCCGCCATGCGCCATGGGCTGAAGCTCGAGCGTCGCGGCCTGAAGCTTCTCCGATCCCGGGAACCGGTTGTTTCTGGCCACAGTCCACTTCGCCGCCTCGCCCTTCCTTGTGTCGTCCCTATCAGGTCAGCCTCTCCGAGCACCGCCATTGCCATGTCCCGCTGGTGCACCAATGTTCCTGGGTTCGAACAGAGGAGGACGAGCTAGACTATTGTTGGTCCGCCTTGCCTCGCAACATCTGTGCAAGACCCGACTGCCCATTGACGTGCAACCCATATCCACGTCAAGGCCTTGCCTAGACATAGCGCATCGGCCCAGCTTCGGAGAGTAGCAGCCAAGGCCCAACGCATCACCGTGGCCCGGTCGAGCCACTCCACTAGTCTGGCCCAAAGGCCATCTCGTGAGCGTAAGCCCGCTAAGACTCTCATGTGTGCATGTTATCATATGTTGTACTTAGTTTCACACCTGAGCCATATTCAATTTGTCCCCATATCGTTTTTTCAGTGTTGCAAAATTTCCTAAATTACAGAAAAAATGCATGATCTTAAAATCGCAATAATTAGATAACCGTGAATCAAATTTAAAAAATTTATACATGAAAAATGCTTAGAATTTTTTGTAGTTTCACAATATCCAACTTTCAACCATGATTAAAATGTTTAACTTCATCTTTTCATTTAATGGGCACAATGCCATGTTAAAACGGTTTGCCTCATAACTAATTAACCGTAGCTCCAATTAAAATGGTCCACATATGTAACTTGACTACAAAAATGTGTGGATTAACATGGGAACATTTACTTTGTTGTTTAATAACTCTAAAATTGTGCTATAGGGAGAATAGTACCGAAATCTTAATTGCACATGGGGACTTTCCAGAATTGTTATTCGTTTTTCCGGCCTCATTTAAACATGCCAAGAACTTCATGTAGTTCCATAATATCCTTTTCATCCATGTTTTAGCATGCTTGTGGCTGTCATTTTTGTACATTTTCCATTCATGACATATTATCTTGTGGTGATCATATCTTTTAAACCGTAGCTCTGTTTTACATGATCTATATATGTAAATCGACTAGAATGATGTGTAGACTCACATGGTCCACTATATTTTGTTGTTTAATAAATAAATAAAATTTGTTCAGATCTGAACAAATTTCAAAATTAACATATGGGCTCATTTCGGAGATACTATAAGTTGTTTCCAACCTCATTTAAAATGCCTAGATATATAGTTTATTTATGCTTCACCTCTTGTCATGTTTAAGAACATTTAATATTGTCGTGTACCTATACGGGAGTGAACTAAGTAATTCAAATTAGAGTTTCTTCAATATTGCATATTGAGCTTCACTTAATGTGTAGAATTTGATTGTTGTGCTTTACCATGTCATGCATAATTACATGGACATGCATAGGTGTTTGAGCATCATGTCATGCATATGTTGTGGTGTTTACCGTGTGTTGATTGTTTATTTCCGGATTGTTTCTTCTTGAAGGGTTCCGAACCGCTTTGGAGTGTGAGGATTCATTCGACTACATCGGTTGTCTACTTCATGGATTCGTTCTTCTTCCAAGCGGGATCACAAGCAAAATCTGTTGGGGAACGTCGCATGGGAAACAAAAATTTTCCTACGCGCACGAAGATCTATCATGGTGATGTCCATCTACGAGAGGGCATGAGTGATCTACGTACCCTTGTAGATCGTACAGCAGAAGCGTTAGTGAACGCGGTTGATGTAGTGGAATGTCCTCACGTCCCTCGATCCGCCCCGCGAACAATCCCGCGATCAGTCCCACGATCTAGTGCCGAACGAATGGCACCTCCGCGTTCAGCACACGTACAGCTCGACGATGATCTCGGCCTTCTTGATCCAGCAAGAGAGACGGAGAGGTAGAAGAGTTCTCCGGCAGCGTGACAACGCTCTGGAGGTTGGTGATGACCTTGTCTCAGCAGGGCTCCGCCCGAGCTCCGCAGAAATGCGATCTAGAGGAAAAACCGTGGAGGTATGTGGTCGGGCTGCCGTGGGAAAGTCGTCTCAAATCAGCCCTAAAACCTCCGTATATATAGGTGGGAGGGAGGGGAGCTTGCCTTGGGGCTCAAGGAGCCCCAAGGGGGTCGGCCGAGCCAAGGGGGGAAGGCTCCCCCCCCAAACCGAGTTGGGCTTGGTTTCGTGGGTGGGAGTCCTTCCCTTCCTTCCCACGTCCCTTTTTTTTTCTTTCTCTTTGATTTTTTATCTCTATGGTGCATAGGGCCCTTCTGGGCTGTCCCACCAGCCCACTAAGGGTTGGTGCGCCACCCTTATGGCCTATGGGCTTCCCCGGGGTGGGTTGGCCCCCCGGTGAACTCCCGGAACCCATTCGTCATTCCCGGTACATTCCCGGTAACTCCGAAAAACTTCTGGTAATCAAATGAGGTCATCCTATATATCAATCTTCGTTTCCGGACCATTCCGGAAACCCTCGTGACGTCCGTGATCTCATCCGGGACTCCGAACAACATTCGGTAACCAACCATATAACTCAAATACGCATAAAACAACGTCGAACCTTAAGTGTGCAGACCCTGCGGGTTCGAGAACTATGTAGACATGACCCGAGAGACTCCTCGGTCAATATCCAATAGCGGGACCTGGATGCCCATATTGGATCCTGCATATTCTACGAAGATCTTATCGTTTGAACCTTAGTGTCAAGGATTCATATAATCCCGTATGTCATTCCCTTTGTCCTTCGGTATGTTACTTCCTCGAGATTCGATCGTCAGTATCCGCATACCTATTTCAATCTCGTTTACCGGCAAGTCTCTTTACTCGTTCCGTAATACAAGATCCCGCAACTTACACTAAGTCACATTGCTTGCAAGTCTTGTGTGTGATGTTGTATTACTGAGTGGGCCCCGAGATACCTCTCCGTCACACGGAGTGACAAATCCCAGTCTTGATCCATACTAACTCAACTAACACCTTCGGAGATACCTGTAGAGCATCTTTATAGTCACCCAGTTACGTTGCGACGTTTGATACACACAAAGCATTCCTCCGGTGTCAGTGAGTTATATGATCTCATGGTCATAGGAATAAATACTTGACACGCAGAAAACAGTAGCAACAAAATGACACGATCAACATGCTACGTCTATTAGTTTGGGTCTAGTCCATCACGTGATTCTCCCAATGACGTGATCCAGTTATCAAGCAACAACACCTTGTTCATAATCAGAAGACACCGACTATCTTTGATCAACTGGCTAGCCAACTAGAGGCTTTCTAGGGACGGTGTTTTGTCTATGTATCCACACATGTAAATGAGTCTTCATTCAATACAATTATAGCATGGATAATAAACGATTATCTTGATACAGGAATTATAATAATAACTATATTTATTATTGCCTCTAGGGCATAATTCCAACAGTCTCCCATTTGCACTAGAGTCAATAATCTAGCCCTCACATCATCATGTGAATTACATTGTAATAAATCTAACACCCATACAGTTCTGGTGTTGATCATGCTTTGGCCGTGGAAGAGGTTTAGTCAGCGGGTCTGCTACATTCAGATCCGTGTGCACTTTGCATATATTTACGTCCTCTCCCTCGACGTAGTCGCGGATGAGGTTGAAGCGTCGTTTGATGTGTCTGGTCTTCTTGTGAAACCGTGGTTCCTTTGCTAAGGCAATGGCACCCGTGTTATCACAGAACAAGGTTATTGGATTCAGTGCGCTTGGCACCACTCCAAGATCCATCATGAACTGCTTCATCCAGACACCCTCCTTAGCCGCCTCCGAGGCAGCCATGTACCCCGCTTCACTTGTACAATCTGCTACGACGCTTTGCTTGGAACTGCACCAGCTTACCGCACCCCCATTAAGAATTAATACGTATCCGGTTTGCGACTTAGAGTCGTCCGGATCTGTGTCAAAGCTTGCATTGACATAACCTTTTACGGCGAGCTCTTCGTCACCTCCATACACGAGAAACATCTCCTTAGTCCTTTTCAGGTACTTCAGGATATTCTTGACCGCTGTCCAGTGATCCACTCCTGGATTACTCTGGAACCTACCTGCCATACTTATGGCCAGGCTAACATCCGGTCTAGTGCACAGCATCGCATACATATAGAACCTATGGCTGAAGCATAGGGGACGGAGCGCATATGCTCTCTATCTTCATCAGTTGCTGGGCACTGAGTCTTACTCAATCTCGTACCTTGTAGAACTGGCAAGAACCCTTTCTTGGACTGTTCCATTTTGAACCTCTTCAAAACTTTATCAAGGTATGTGCTTTGTGAAAGTCCTATCAGGCGTTTTGATCTATCCCTATAGATCTTAATGCCTAGAATGTAAGCAGCTTCTCCTAGGTCCTTCATAGAGAAACTTTTATTCAAGTAACCTTTTATGCTCTCCAAAAACTCTACGTTGTTTCCAATCAGTAATATGTCATCCACATATAATATTAGAAACGCCCCAGAGCTCCCACTCACTTTCTTGTAAATACAAGATTCTCCAACCACTTGTATAAACCCAAATGCTTTGATCACCTCATCAAAATGTTTGTTCCAACTCCGAGATGCTTGCACCAGTCCATAAATGGATCGCTGGAGCTTGCACACCTTGTTAGCATTCTTAGGATCGACAAAACCTTCGGGTTGTATCATATACAATTCTTCCTTAAGGAAACCGTTAAGGAACGCCGTTTTGACATCCATCTGCCAGATTTCATAATCGAAAAATGCAGCTATTGCTAACATGATTCTGATGGACATAAGCATCGCTACGGGTGAGAAAGTCTCATCGTAGTCAACTCCTTGAACTTGTGAAAAACCGTTTGCCACAAGTCGAGCTTTATAAACGGTTACATTACCGTCAGCGTCCGTCTTCCTCTTAAAGATCCATTTGTTCTGAATGGCCTTGCGGCCCTCAGGTAGTACCTCCAAAGTCCACACTTTGTTCTCATACATGGATCCTATCTCGGACTTCATGGCTTCCAGCCATTTGTTGGAATCTGGGCCCACCATTGCTTCTTCATAATTCGCAGGTTCATTGTTGTCTAACAACATGATTGATAAGACGGGATTACAGTACCACTCTGGAGCAGCACGTGGTCTCGTCAACCTGCGTGGTTCGACAGAAACTTGAACTGGAGTTTCATGATCATCATCATTAACTTCCTCCTCAACCGGCGTCGCAATGACATAGGTTTCCCCTTGCCCTGCGCCACCATCCAGAGGGATGAGAGGTTCGACAACCTCGTCAAGTTCCATCTTCCTCCCACTCAATTCTCTCGAGAGAAACTCCTTCTTGAGAAAAGCTCCGTTTTTAGCAACAAACACTTTGCCCTCGGATTTGAGATAGAAGGTGTACCCAACTGTCTCTTTTGGGTAACCTATGAAGACGAATTTTTCCGCTTTGGGTTCCAGCTTTTCAGGCTGAAGCTTTTTGACATAAGCATCACATCCCCAAACTTTAAGAAACGACAACTTTGGCCTTTTGCCATACCACAGTTCATATGGTGTCGTCTCAACGGATTTTGATGGTGCCCTATTTAAAGTGAATGCAGCTGTTTCTAATGCATAACCCCAAAACGATAACGGCAAATCAGTAAGAGACATCATAGATCGCACCATCTCTAATAGAGTACGATTACGACGTTCGGACACACCATTACGCTGTGGTGTTCCAGGCGGTGTTAACTGTGAAACAATTCCACATTGTCTTAAGTGAGTACCAAACTCGAAACTCAGATATTCACCCCCACAATCAGACCGCAGGAACTTGATCTTCTTGTTACGATGATTTTCCACTTCACTCTGAAATTGCTTGAACTTTTCAAATGTTTCAGACTTGTGCTTCATCAAGTAGACATAACCATATGTACTTAAATCGTCAGTGAAGGTGAGAAAATAACGATATCCGCCGCGTGCCTCCACGCTCATCGAACCACACACATCGTTATGTATGATTTCGAACAAGTCACTTGCACGCTCCATTGTTCCGGAGAACGGAGTCTTAGTCATCTTGCCCATGAGGCATGGTTCGCATGTGTCAAGTGAATCAAAGTCAAGTGACTCCGAAAGTCCATCAGCATGGAGTTTCTTCATGCGCTTTACTCCAATATGACCTAAGCGGCAGTGCCACAAAAATATGGCGCTATCATTGTTAACTCTAACTCTTTTGGTCTCAATGTTATGTATATGCGTATCGCTAACAAGATTCAATATGAACAATCCTCTCACATTCGGTGCATGACCATAAAAGATGTTACTCATAGAAATAGAACAACCATTATTCTCTGACTTAAAAGAGTAACCGTCTCGCAATAAACAAGATCCAGATATAATGTTCATGCTCAACGCAGGCACTAAATAACAATGATTTAAGTTCACCACTAATCCTGACGATAACTGAAGTGACACTGTGCCGACGGCGATTGCATCAACCTTGGAACCATTTCCTACGCGCATCGTCACTTCATCTTTCGCCAGCCTTCGTCTATTCCGCAGTTCCTGTTTCGAGTTGCAAATATGAGCAACAGAACCGGTGTCGAATACCCAGGCACTACTACGAGAGACGGTTAAGTACACATCAATAACATGTATATCAAATATACCTGATTTTTCTTTGGCCGCCTTCTTATCTGCCAGATACTTGGGGCAATTGCGCTTCCAATGACCCATACCCTTGCAATAGTAACACTCCATTTCAGGCTTAGGTCCAGCTTTGGGTTTCTTCGTCAGATTGGCAACAGGCTTGCCTCTCTTCTTCGAATTGCCCTTCTTGCCTTTGCCGTTTCTCTTGAAACTAGTGGTCTTATTCACCATCAACACTTGATGCTCTTTACGGAGTTCAGACTCTGCGACTTTCAGCATCGCAAACAACTCACCGGGAGACTTGTTCATCCCTTGCATGTTGTAGTTCAACACAAAGCCTTTATAGCTTGGCGGCAGTGATTGAAGGATTCTGTCAGTGATAGCTTCTTGCGGGAGTTCAATCCCCAGCTCAGCTAGACGGTTTGAGTACCTAGACATTTTGAGCACATGTTCACTGACAGATGAGTTTTCCTCTATCTTGCAAGCATAGAATTTATCGGAGGTCTCATACCTCTCGATCCGGGCGTTCTTCTGCAAGATAAACTTCAACTCCTTGAACATCTCAAATGCTCCATGACGCTCAAAGCGACGTTGAAGTCCCGGTTCTAAACCATACAAGACTGCACATTGAACTATTGAGTAGTCCTCCTTACGTGCTAACCAAGCATTCTTAACATCCTGATCAGCCGTAGCGGGTGGTTCATCTCCTAACGCAGCATTAAGGACATAATCCTTCTTCCCAGCTTGTAAGATTAGCTTAAGATTACGAGCCCAGTCTACAAAGTTGCTTCCATCATCTTTCAACTTAGCTTTCTCTAGGAACGTATTAAAATTCAGGATGACTGTCGCGTGAGCCATGATCTACAACACAAATATATTCAAATTGGACTTAGACTATGTTCAAGATAATTAGAGTTTAACTTAATCAAATTATTCGCTAAACTCCCACTCAAAAAGTACATCTCTCTTGTCATTTGAGTGGTTCATGATCCACTTACACTAGCTCAAGTCCGATCATCATGTGAGTTGAGTATAGTTTCAGCGGTAAGCATCCCTATGCTAATCATATCATCTATATGATTCATGATCGACCTTTCGGTCTCATGTGTTCCGAGGCCATGTCTGCACATGCTAGGCTCGTCAAGCTTAACCCGAGTGTTCCGCGTGCGCAACTGTTTTGCACCCGTTGTATGTGAACGTTGAGTCTATCACACCCGATCATCACGTGGTGTCTCGAAACGACGAACTGTATCAACGGTGCACAGTCGGGGAGAACACAATTTCGTCTTGAAATTTTAGTGAGAGATCACCTCATAATGCTACCGTCGTTCTAAGCAAAATAAGGTGCATAAAAGGATTAACATCACATGCAATTCATAAGTGACATGATATGGCCATCATCACATGCTTCTTGATCTTCATCACCAAAGCACCGGCACGATCTTCTTGTCACCGGCGCCACACCATGATCTCCATCGACGTGTTGCCATCGGGGTTGTCTTGCTACTCATGCTATTACTACTAAAGCTACATCCTAGCAAAATAGTAAACGCATCTGCAAGCACACACGTTAGTATAAAGACAACCCTATGGCTCCTGCCGGTTGCCGTACCATCGACGTGCAAGTCGATATTTCTATTACAACATGATCATCTCATACATCCAATATATCACATCACATCATTGGCCATATCACATCACAAGCATACCCTGCAAAAACAAGTTAGACGTCCTCTAATTTTGTTGTTGCATGTTTTACGTGGTGACCAGGGGTATCTAGTAGGATCGCATCTTACTTACGCAAACACCACAACGGAGATATATGAGTTGCTATTTAACCTCATCCAAGGACCTCCTCGGTCAAATCCAATTCAACTAAAGTTGGAGAAACCGACACTTGCCAGTCATCTTTGAGCAACGGAGTTACTCGTAACGATGAAACCAGTCTCTCGTAAGCGTACGAGTAATGTCGGTCCAAGCCTCTTCAATCCAACAATACCGCGGAATCAAGAAAAGACTAAGGAGGGTAGCAAAACGCACATCACCGCCCACGAAAACTTTTGTGTTCTACTGGAGAAGACATCTACGCATGAACCTAGCTCATGATGCCACTGTTGGGGAACGTCGCATGGGAAACAAAAAATTTCCTACACGCACGAAGACCTATCATGGTGATGTCCATCTACGAAAGGGGATGAGTGATCTACATACCCTCGTAGATCGTACAGCAGAAGCGTTAGTGAACGCGGTTGATGTAGTGGAACGTCCTCACGTCCCTCGATCTGCCCCGCGAACAATCCCGCGATCAGTCCCACGATCTAGTGCCGAACGGACGGCACCTCCGCGTTCAGCACACGTACAGCTCGACGATGATCTCGGCATTCTTGATCCAGCAAGAGAGACGGAGAGGTAGAAGAGTTGTCCGGCAGCATGACAGCGCTCCGGAGGTTGGTGATGACCTTGTCTCAGCAGGGCTTCGCCCGACCTCCGCAGAAACGCGATCTAGAGGAAAAACCGTGGAGGTATGTGGTCGGGCTACCGTGGGAAAGTCGTCTCAAATCAGCCCTAAAACCTCCGTATATATAGGTGGGAGGGAGGGGACCTTGCCTTGGGGCTCAAGGAGCCCCAAGGGGGATGGCCGAGCCAAGGGGGGAAGGCTCCCCCCCAAACCGAGTTGGACTTGGTTTGGTGGGTGGGAGTCCTTCCCTTCCTTCCCACCTCCCTTTTTTTCTTTCTCTTTGATTTTTTATCTCTATGGAGCATAGGGCCCTTTTGGGCTGTCCCACCAGCCCACTAAGGGCTGGTGCGCCACCCTTATGGCCTATGGGCTTCCCCGGGGTGGGTTGCCCCCCCCGGTGAACTCCCGGAACCCATTCATCATTCCCGGTACATTCCCGGTAACTCCGAAAACCTTCCGGTAATCAAATGAGGTCATCCTATATATCAATCTTCGTTTCCGGACCATTCCGGAAACCCTCGTGACGTCCGTGATCTCATCCGGGACTCCGAACAACATTCGGTAACCAACCATATAACTCAAATACGCATAAAACAACGTCGAACCTTAAGTGTGCAGACCCTGCGGGTTCGAGAACTATGTAGACATGACCCGAGAGACTCCTCGGTCAGTATCCAATAGCGGGACCTGGATGCCCATATTGGATCCTACATATTCTACGAAGATCTTATCGTTTGAACCTCAGTGTCAAGAATTCATATAATCCCGTATGTCATTCCCTTTGTCCTTCGGTATGTTACTTGCCTGAGATTCGATCGTCAGTATCCGCATACCTATTTCAATCTCGTTTACCGGCAAGTCTCTTTACTCGTTCCGTAATACAAGATCCCGCAACTTACACTAAGCCACATTGCTTGCAAGTCTTGTGTGTGATGTTGTATTACCGAGTGGGCCCCAAGATACCTCTCCGTCACACGGAGTGTCAAATCCCAGTCTTGATCCATACTAACTCAACTAACACCTTCGGAGATACCTGTAGAGCATCTTTATAGTCACCCAGTTACGTTGCGACGTTTGATACACAAAAAGCATTCCTCCGGTGTCAGTGAGTTATATGATCTCATGGTCATAGGAATAAATACTTGACACGCAGAAAACAGTAGCAACAAAATGACACGATCAACATGCTACGTCTATTAGTTTGGGTCTAGTCCATCACGTGATTCTCCCAATGACGTGATCCAGTTATCAAGCAACAACACCTTGTTCATAATCAGAAGACACCGACTATCTTTGATCAACTGGCTAGCCAACTAGAGGCTTACTAGGGACGGTGTTTTGTCTATGTATCCACACATGTAAATGAGTCTTCATTCAATACAATTATAGCATGGATAATAAACGATTATCTTGATACAGGAATTATAATAATAACTATATTTATTATTGCCTCTAGGGCATAATTCCAACAAGATCATCATTTCCCTAGATACCACTACTATCATTGCTATGCTAGTTGTCTCGTTTCTATCGCTATGTTTTGCTGCGTATCACTTGTTATGTCAAGCCTCCAAACATTGCCATGAAAAGCCTCGAACCGCCTCCACGTCCCAGCAAACCTCTGTTTGGCTATGTTACCGCTTGCTCAGCCTTCTTATTGAAGTGCTAGTTGCAGGTGCACATGCTTTCCATGTGAAAACATGAGTTCCTTGTTATAGCACCATATTATTGCTATTTAATTTAATGCACCTATATACTTTGTAAGAGGCGGAAGGCTTGGCCTTCTAGCGCGGTGTTTTGTTCCACCTTTTCCACCCTAGTTACTTGTGTACCGGTGTTATTTTCCATAACTGAGCGCTCCTAATATATCTGGGCTTGTTATGTCACCCCCTTGATTTTTGTTTTCGGATAAAACTCTTCTTGCAAGGCCCAGCATTGGTACTACATTTTCCTAATAATTAATAAAATTACATAGGGACCTGCCGCCCAGCATGGATAATTAATCAACCCCCTAGGGCTAGTGCTCATCATGAGTGTTGGTCCACCTACCTAGCAGCCGGCGGTGCCACCTCTGGGCAACTCGAGGCATTTTCTGGCTATTGTCCACTTTGGATAGACTGTTGACGCCCATAGATACAGAGCCCGCGGCTCTAGATGCGGGTCTGGCTCACCGGGTGGCCTTGATGGATTTGTTTTATCTTTCTCGAACGTCTTGGTTTGTGACTCGCCAAGGAGATAAACCTTACGCGCGTCAGATGTATTGGAGATTCTGATCTGGTGGCTCAACAAGTTTCAGGTACATGGGACTCCTGGGACTCCTTGATGGCGGCTTACAGAAGGGCTGTGTCTGATGTGGCGGGTCATTTCCATGGCTACAAGTTGATCATATCGATCGGTGACTCAACAAAGCAGCTAATGCCCTCTCATGCCTTGGATCGCAACGTAAGCCGGTTCCTCCTAATGTTTTTCTAGACGTTTTGCATAATCCTTCCGCAAGGTTGCCCTCAGGAGAGGAGTTGGCGATACCAGATCCTGAGTCCCAGCTGGTGGCGGTTCTACGTGTTACGCCGGATTGGGCTCTTCCTTATTTGGCGTACCTTACACGAAGCGAGTTGCCTTCGGATGAGGTGTTGGCTCGCCAAATCCTCCGTCGGAGCAAGTCCATGGTCATCAACAACGGTGAATTATATAAGCGAAGTACCTCTGGGGTATTTCAAAGATGCGTTTCCTCCAATGAAGCATGCGTAATTCTGAATGAGATCCATGCCGGAGATTGTGGGCATCATGTCGGGTCACGTTCCCTGGTCTCAAAGGCGTTCCGACATGGATTCTTTTGGTTGACGGCTCATGCGGACGCGGAAGAGATAGTTCTTCGATGTGATGGCTGTGAACGTTATGGCCGACAGGCCCATGTGCTGGATTAAGAACTGAGGATGTAGAAACGGCCGTCAAATTCTTGAAAAAGTTGATCTTCCCGTTTGGATACCCACACAGTATTATCACTGATAATGGTACCAATTTATCACAAGGAGCGATGCAGGAGTTTTGCCACCGTGAGCACATCCGGCTTGATGTATCTGCGGTTGCTCATCCACAATATAATGGGCAGGCGGAACGAGCGAATCAGGAAGTACTACGAGGAATCAAGCCGCGACTTATGGTTCCCCTGGAACGCACCCCAGGGTGTTGGATTGAGGAGTTGCCTTCAGTATTATGGAGCATCCGGATCACCCCGAACCGTTCTACAGGTTTTACTCCTTTTTTCCTTGTGTTCGGGGCAGAAGCCGTTCATCCAAGTGACATTAGGCATGACTCGCCCAGAGTCACTGCTTATGTGGAACATGACAATGAGTTGGCACGTCAGGATTCTTTGGATGCTTTGGAGGACGCACGCGATCTGGCAGCCTCCCGATCGACTATTTATCAGCAGGACTTGCGACGTTATCATAGCCGCCGGGTCAAGAGCCGAGCTTTTCAGGAGGGCGACTTAGTGCTCTGTTTGATCCAAGATCGCACTGGCATGCATAAGTTGTCACCACCATGGGAAGGACCGTTCGTCGTCAGCAAAAACCTTCACAACGGGTCATACTATCTAGTGGAGCTTCGGCCTGATCGGTCTTTCCCCTAATCATTGGTCACTTGGGGGTTTCCTCTCACCGAGATCAGCCTTACTACCCATTTGGCAAGCGAAAAATTACCGCATTACAAATGGTTATACTGGACTGTGTGTTGGCGGAATCGCCATATGGACCCATGAACTCTTGGCGAGTCAATCCGCTATATGGACCCTGAACTCGCCTTGGTTAAAAGAGGCATTGTATCGGCTAGCGCCCCACATGGAGAATAGAGAAACCATTGGTTCATTGAACCCGCTTCACTGAAGCTTGACTCGTGCCTGATCAGTCGGTCTAAATACTTGAGCTTTTTTACACAAAAAAGTCTCCTTCGGGTAGCACTTGAGTTTATCTAACTCGTCCTATCCTGTCGCGACTTGAACGAGCCGACGAAATTCTTACTTTCACCTTCCTGGCACGGCCACGAGGTTTCACAAATTTTTACGACTCGCCGGATATTTTTGAACCAGGATCTTCTGCATATAATTCGCCAGAATATCTTGAGTCGGTTATTATTTATTATCATCCATTACTCACTGAGATGGTTTGATGTATGTTTTTAGCCCAACAGGTTGATGGTCAAAATCTCTACTGA
Organism: Hordeum vulgare subsp. vulgare; assembly: GCF_904849725.1. Classification (NCBI taxonomy): domain Eukaryota; kingdom Viridiplantae; phylum Streptophyta; class Magnoliopsida; order Poales; family Poaceae; genus Hordeum; species Hordeum vulgare. Next base: position 216,485,187 of record NC_058520.1, on the reverse strand, counting down.
CATGGCGGGTCAAGCATCATAAGGCGCCCATAGGGCGGCACAAGGTTTTTCAATATCGCAGCAAGGAATTGTTTTCTACACTAACCTATTACATGGCTCGGATGGCTGATTTAGTAAAGATCTATTCTACTGGTGCCTCCGGGTCAACTTGCCCTTAGCTCTGGCCGACTTCAAGTTGTAAGTCACCCAGCACCCAATTGCATTTGGATAGAGCGGCAAATTCGTCTTCATCATTCAAGAATGCCGAGAGGTCCGCCTCCAAATCAAAAGGGTTTTTGGGCCGACGAGGAGTCAAGATGGTTGTTACAAAGGTTGGCTGGTTTACTTTCTTGTTCTTCTCGTCATAAGCAGCTTGGTATTTTGACAAGTCCCAGCTTGCTGCTAGCTGAGTCTCCGCCAAGCACGATTCCCTGACGACACGCTGATAATCATCTTGAGTAAATTCTGACTCGTCGTCCTTGAGCTGTGGGAAGCCGGCTGCCACTTCTTCGGGTTTCAATTCTGGAGATACGCCAAACACCGACTCAGCATAGTCAGCACCCCTTTCCGGGCGGCTGATCGGGTTAGCTCGCCTATCTCAGGCAAAAGGGTAGATAAGCAGCCAAGCATCTTTTTGATTGATGTGATTGGTTCCTTGGTGCCCATCACTGCTTTCATGGTCAGCACACTCCCAGTATACAGCTGCTCAGTCAATGTGTAAATCGCCTTTAGCCTCAAGATGCAGTCGTCCTGAAGGTTGGCGGCTCTCGGGCCTGCATACGGGACGATAATGGTGAGTGCTTTTTTCACATTAATTTTTTCTCTTGCAAAGTACAAAATCAAGGATTTCCTTCTTACCAAAGATGGCCCGTGTCATGTTGTAGATATGTTTCTTTAAGCCGGCGAGCTCTTGTTGCACGGCTTCTAACTTTGTTTCAGCCATTTCTGCTCGCTTTAGCGTGGCAGCCTGGTCAGCTTGGGATTTCTTGTTGGCGGCTTTCAGCTTTTCAATATCAGCTAAGATCAGCTGGTATTTTTCCTCTCCTTTAGCCCGCGCATCTTGCTGGTCGGCCAATCTTTTCTTTAAGTAGCCCAATGTCGACTCAGCTTGGGCCAGAGATTCCTGTTAACATATTATCAAGGGACAAGTCTCAGAATTATTGGAAGCAACATCCCTGAAACTTCGGTCTAATGTATAATTTTTTAGACAAAATTATACCACATCAAGACCCGACTCATCTTTCAAAAGATGACCCGGCCCTTGGGGGTTACAGGTCGAATGTTTTTTCTATAATCAGGACCCGGCTCATCTTTCAAAAGATGACCTGGCCCTTGGGGGTTACAGGTCAAAAGTTTTTTATACAAATCAAGACCCGACTCATCTTTCAAAAGATGACCCGGCCCTTGGGGGTTACAGGTCGAAAGGTATTTTCTACAAATCAAGACCCGACTCATCTTTCAAAAGATGACCCGACCCTTGGGGGATACAGGTCGAAAGTTTTTTCTACAATCAATACCCGACTCATATTTCAAAAGATGACCCGACCCTTGGGGGCTACAGGTCTAAAGTTTTTCCTACAAATCAAGACCCGGCTCATCTTTCAAAAGATGACCCAGCCCTTGGGGTTACATGTCAAAAGTGTTTTCTACAATCCAGACCCGGCTCATCTTTCAAAAGATGACCCAGCCCTTGGGGGTTACAGGTCGAAAGTTTTTTTCTACAAATCAAGACCCGGCTCATATTTCAAAAGATGACCCGGCCCTTGGGGGCTAATAAGGAGTGTATGCATTAAGGCGTACCTCATGTTTATTCTTCATTATATGGAACAGACTCTTCTCCAGTTCATAACTTGTTTCCAGACGACTTGCGAAGCCGGAGCAGAGCTCTTTAAACTCAAGATTTTCATATTGAGAGAGTTTTGCCTTGGAAATTTCATGTCCAGTAGAAGGATCGGACGATGTTGATACATGCTTCGATAAGATTGCCGAAGTCGGCTTAGAAAACTAGTACCAGTAATGATTACAGCGTTAGGATCTTCAGTCGCCTTCAATGGATTTGGCGGGTTGGGCGCTTCCATGCCTTCCTCGGAAGAACATGGAAGGTCAACCCGATCATCAGGTATATCTTTTGCTGGGTCAGCACGAGCCGGGGCTGACATTTCTTTAAGTTCTGGAGCCGGGGTGGAAGTTGAGCCACCAGTTTTTCTCTTCTTCGCTTGTGCTCTAAAGGAAAAAAGGGTCATGCTTAAAAGCAAGCATCATCATTATCAGGAAGAACATAAGTATTATAAGAACTTACCTTGGTACGCGAACCACTGGCGGAAGGGATGACATCACTGAGTCGCCTGATGAAGGGGGAGAAGTCTGCAAAAAGTAATATCTCAAAATATGAGTAGGTTACAAGTATGATTCAAAAGAAAATGAAGGTGGACATCGATTAAGGATACCTCATGTTGCCGTTTCTTAGCGGGAGTCTTCACTGGTAACCCTAACACCAAGTCTCCTGAGTGGCTCCGAGTCTTCCGATAGGAAGCGTGTTGTGATTTCTTCAAGAGAAAATTAGGATCCAGACAAGCATTCGGGTGAGACATTAGGACTTTCCCACAAACCTGCCTGGCCGGCTTAGGCGGAGGAGAAGGTGAGTCGGAAGAAATAGAAATTACCTCTACGCCGTCATCTTGGCTTTCGTTATCATCATTCTATACATAAGAGATGCAGAGATATAACCACAAATTATAGTAACGGATGTCAAGACAAAGAAGATAGAATTTTACCTCTAAAGACACGTCGCCGATTTGGGATTCATCCACATCGGACGATTCGGTGATGGCGGCTTTGCTTTTGCCCTTGGTTTTCCTTTTTGGAGGCGGCCTGGCTTGCTTCAGGGCCATCTTCTTCCGCCTCTTGGACCAGAATCGGTCGCCTTTCTGAAGTGGAATTTTTATTATGCGAATCAGAATCCAAGTAAGTCGGAAAGAATGAACCAAAGGCGGCTTAAATTATTTACCTTAGGAGCCGGGTTAATCTTGCATAATGGCTTGAGCCCTATTTGGCTACACTTGGCCATGGGCTCGCTGGTTAACTTCTTCATAATGGTCACAATATCATCCTCTGTGAGTGCTGTGCGGAAGTAGCATTGGGGGTGGTGCAAAGTTCCGTCAAACTCACACATCAAGCCGTCTCGGCGACTCAAGGGAAGGATGCGCCATTCCACCCAGCAGCGGATCAGATCAACTCCAGTAAGACCGTTGTTCGTCAAAGATCGTAACTCAGATAGTACTGGAATAAAATCCAACTCCTCTTCTTCGGTGAGCATGTCTGGAAGTTTAAAGTTTGTAGACAGGAGTTCCTTCCTATAGCCGAGGAGTTTGTTTTCACCCGGAGGGGAAGTTTCCTGGCAATAAAACCAAGACTCGCCCCAGCCTTTGGGATGACTAGGCATGGCGAGTGATGGGAATGAGCTGTCCCTGCAACGTTGAACGTTGACCCCTCCAAGTTCTAAGCTAGGACCATTGGCAAACTCGGTCTCGCGATTCAAATGGAAGAACTACCAGAACAAAGGGACCGAAGGTTCCATCCGCAAGTAGGCTTCACAGAATACTTGGAACTGACATATATTGCTAATCGAGTTGGGGCGCAGGTCTTGGAGACGGACGTTCATGAAGGCCATAGCATCTCTGAGGAATTTTGATCCTAGCGGCTTAAACCCCCGTTCGAGGTGCTCAGCAAAAAAAACTATCTCCCCTTCTTTCGGGTTGGGGATTTCTTCGTCTAATCTAGATCGCCATCCGATAACTTCTTTCGGGTCAAGGTTCCCCGTCTTCACGCAGTCGTTGAGAAAGGCGTCGCCAACTTTGGTCGGGAGCCAATCGGCCTTGAAAACGGTACCCATAGCTACAGAGGAAAAGGTAACGGATAAATTAACTCACCGAACGCTTGGTGAGTGGCTAAAAGGATTTTTTAACTCGCCGAGCATTCGTCAAGTGACTAAGGGAATCTGTTGACTCGCGAATAAGGGATCAGATGGCCGAGTTGGTCTAAGTCGCCAGATTAAGGCTCTGGTCCGAAAGGGGGACTTAGGGATTTCCTATTGTTTAGGGGAGACATCCGAGAGCCTCAGAGATGTTCATTAAAATGGTAAAGTGCGGATCTATAAACAGGTTTTTACACGGCAGGCGGTAAAATATAGATCTACGAGCAAGTAAAAATGGATAGAAAAGAGCCTGAATAAGGTGAAACAGTCTATGGCTAGGGTAAAAACAGTGAGGTTGATTTGACAGAAGCTTTTCTTAGTTCCTCGACAAGAGCTAATCGATTGAGGATATGGTCGATATTACCGCGCCTATCACTACTGCGAATCAATCGACATATATCGAGGCATTCGAGGTGCTCTAAGGAACCGGCAGATGATGAACATCGAGGAGCGAAGATCTGTTTCTAATGGCGAAGGGTTGACCTGATGATGGCGTCCGGAGGCGACCGAGAAAGATCTGCGCCGAGTGTTGCGTTCTTGGTCCTCGGGCGTGTCAAACTCGGTGGCCGGAGACGGAGTTCCTCGGGCGGCGATGGAGTTCTTGGTGCGACCGCGAGGAAGAAGAGGCCAACGAAATGGGTAGGTGGCGATGTTCTTTGCCCCCTTCCCCGAGCCTATTTATTGGGTCAGGCACTGGAATCAAGGTGCCACGCGCGGGAACTGAAGGCAGGATAAAGATTCGTCATAATAGCGCCAAGATTTTTGGGATATCTGTGCCGAGAGATTAGTTGGGGATTGCATTATCATTTCCTCCGAGATTAAAGGGATAAGATGATGTCATCACGAAACGGTCCAGCGACTTGGATATTTCCGCGAAGGGTGGCAGTTTAGGCGTACTACACATAAAAAGAGCAGAATGAGTCACTCCTAACTAGGTAAGAGTATTTTGCGTCAACATGTTCAAGTCAATCTGGGGCCTAATGGTGGGGATATTATCTGCTGTGTGACCCGCCCTAGCTGGGCCGGGTCACCGAGCGGGCGACTCATCCTTTGGCGATTCAAGCTTTTGCCCAATAGGCCCAGGAGCTAGATGGCGGCTCAAGATCCTCATGGAGAATCGATCATCGGGGAGTTCTCCAGTCTTGGAAAGCATGGCGACTTAGAGATAGAAAGAATCATGACTTGTATGATGGAAAGGACTCTTGTAAACCCTAAGGCCTCGACCTGTATATAAAGGCGAGTCCCAGGGAAGGAGAGGGAAGGTTAGAAATCATCGAGAGCTAGGTCAGGCGAGTTATGCCCTCCTTGTAATCAAAACATCATCAATACAACACAAAGTAGGATGTAGGCTTTTACCTCCCCACGAGGGGCCGAACCTGGGTAAATCTGCGTCTCGCTCCCGTTCAACCCCTTTGAGTCGCCACCAAGGTGCGATGGCTCCAACACTAAGTCCTTTCATGAGGACATCTCCTGAGACAAAACCACGACATTTGGGCTATCTCGAGGTCGAGGTTTTCCATCGGAATTTTCGAGGAGACTACGGGTTTTCCGTGGTTGAGTTTATTCCACGTAGCTTGTGGTAGTTTGTGATGGAATATTTGGAGCACCACTTTAGGGTTAAATCTTTCTCAGAGTCGTGTCCATGGTTATGTGTCAACCAGGAAACTTTGTTCAACACCCGGTCATAGCAAACTTGAAGTAAACTTAATTAAAATATGCCAATTATCTACGTAGCCGTCAGTGTCTCTCCTCGTGAGCTCTGTGTCCACGAGAGGACACACCGGGGTTATGTATGACTCGTATGTAGGTATTTAAGATCACGTCATGATCATGATTAGTTCACGCACATTATGCGTAGATCATCCCCTCTTATTCTTGTACTCGTAAGTTAGCCACTCAAATAAATGCTTAGTGCTTGCTGCAGCCTCACCACTTAACCATACCTCACCCACTAAGCTTTAATAGTCTTGATACCTTTCGAAATGAGATTGCTGAGTCCTTGTGGCTCACAGGTTACTACTACAATAGTTGCACGTATAGGTAAATCTATACTTTGACGTGAGAGCGATGATTGTTCTATTTGGAGTTTCTTCTTCTTATTCAATCATAGGACGAGTTCCAGGCCGACAGCCTGGGATAGCAAGGATGGACGTCGTTCTTTTATCGTTTGATTTCATCCGTAGTCGGACTGTAATAGCCCCAATGCATTCCTTCCCCCTCTTGTAATATCTTTCCTTGTATGGCAACCTACCTATGTTGACATGTTGGATTGAGTAAAGAGTTTAAGTTTGTGTCTTCATTGTATGTTTCAGCGTGGCATCAAGCATATCATCAATTCTTTTGTTCCGTCTTTTGTTGTTTGTGTTACTCCTTGGTATGAAGTGTGAGTGCATATGTGGATGTGCCTTGGTGTTTGCAAGGTGATTGGGTGCAACAAGATCCACCTCAAAACCCCTTGTTGCACCATAGTTTCGAACTCCCTCCTTTCCAATTATACCAAAGGAAAATTTCTAAGTTGTTGTTTTGCCCCAATAAAATGTTCCTCCTCTTCTAAAAGTTATTCCTATTAATTGTGGGGGTGCAACACCCTTTTCTTTGAATTTATTTTCCTTTGGGTTTTATTTCAAAAATAGAGCCCCATGTTAAATAACAGGAATTTATTTTTGTTCTTCTAAAATGGCCTACTTATTTTTATAAATAGGGGCAACATTTTAGAAGACCAAAGATATTTTAATTTTGTTAAAACTCTTTTCATTTTAACCCCTGGGATTTAACCAAAACCCTGTTATGTTTATTTGGAAAAAAGCATTTAACAGAGAGAGAAGAGCACCAGGACCAGTTGTTGTTTCAGTCGGCCAAGAGCCCAGCTGGCTTCACTCTCTTCCACCTCGCGTGCGTCACCTCTGTATGACTCCATGGGGAGACGCCAATGGAGCTCCCACTCGTATCAGACGGCCACAATCCATGTCCTAGCCATTATAAGACGCACCGCACACTCCTCTAACCCTAGCCATCACCTTTCCCTCCTCGTCTCCTCCATCGTGCCGCCACCACCCTTCTCCCTCGCCCCCTTCATCTTCGTGAGGTAAAGAGAGGGAGGTTGCGGAGAGAGATTTAGAGAGATATCAGGAACGGTCTAGCCGCATCCGTCGTTGTTCATGCCTCCGGCCGGCATCCCGGGTTCCTACAAGATGTCCCATGGGACCCCTCATCGTTGTCGACCCAATCCGTGCACTAGTGGGAGGAGATCTCCTTCACGATGTCGGCACCATCGGTGTCTACCCCGCAGACCCGGTGCACCGACGGGAGCCTTTCCCCGGTAGCCGCATCGACTCACCCTCCCCCTCGTTGTCAGGCCGTCGTCAGCCGCTGTGAGAACACAAGTCCTTTCCCCCCTTGCCCTCTTTGACGTTCACCATGCCACCGCGTAGCTGCACCGTCGAGCCGTAGAATCGCCGCTAGCGTGTCTCTATTTCGGTAGGAAAGTCGACCACTTTTGACGTTAGCTAGCGAGGCTACAATAGGCTAGAAGACCCAACAACGTAGCCCGACAAGCAACAAAGTGCGTGTTTAACCGCAAGGTTCTCGGTTCGATCCCTCCCGCGCAGTGGTTTTATTTGTTGTTGTTGTCTGTGTTGCAATAGGGAGATGGTTCTCTGCATTTATGTGTTTACTCCTCTGTAGTAGCAACTACACCTGCGTAGCCGAGTGGTGGGTGTTGTGAGTTCCACCAGGGAGGTTGTGGGTTTCAGTCCCCCACCAGACCCCTTTTAATTTCTGTTTATTATGTGTGTGTGTAGGTTAGGTGCCACCTGACAGGTGGGTCACAAGGCCCACATGTCATACACTAGGGGTCCCTGGTGCCTATAACCAGTGGGACCCATAGTAAATTGTGTGTGTGTTGTTTAATTTTTTTATGGTTTTTGGTGTAATTTTCCATGTCTGGAATATTCCAGAAGAGGAATGTGCCAAATCTGGCATATGCAAGATCCACCCTGATTTTGACATATAGTAATTATGATTCTGGGTAGATATCCTTTTAAGTTTTGGGGTGTTTTTATGCACGAAAGTATAGGAGTATGATATATGGATTTGGGGTAGCAAGCCCCAAGGAATCCAATGGTTGCATTGGATTTTAGGTTTGAGCAATTATGCAAAAGTGTAATTTTGCGATGAGGTGGCACTTTGTCATTTGACTAGGATTATTTCTATGCGTGCTATGAAGTGTAAAGAATAAAATGCGGCTCTTTCCTTATTTCTGGGCGAGGCCTCAAAAGGGGAAAGAGGCGCATCTAAGTGTTTCGCAAGCAGGATAAACATCGCAATACATAATGGATGGAAGAGTAATAAGATTTGGCTTACACTTGGTGGAAGCTAAATTTCAGAGTCACACATTCATACATTATTCAAATGGAAAGTAGGGTCCCACTACGGACAAGATAAACGACAAAAGCTAATGCTATCTCGCCTTGCTAGTCCCACGATCACGACCAAGTTCCTCTAATCGTCGGGATACGTGACGTACAACCTCCCACTGTCCTCGTTGAACTCCCACCTCAGCTGGGTATCCTCAGGAACGTTTGTATATGGGTTACCTGTACCTGTGGGTGGTTGTAGTAAACTGTGAGCCATGGGGACTCAGCAATCTCATGAACTTGGTATCGAGTGTAACTAAGTTAATAGGTGAGGTTGGGGTGAGTGTTTGAGTATGCAATAACCTAAGCATATATGGTAGCTAACTTACGAAGATCAGAAAATAAGTTATGGTGGTCTACGCAACACTAACGAGGTCGAAGAATGATCACTAAGTGATCCTGAACACCTACTTACGTCATTCATAACCCCACCGTGTTCTCGTTCAGAGAAGGAATTATGAAAGAAACAATCACGGTTACGCACACAGTTGGCAGATTTTAGTTAAGTTACTTTAAGTTATCTAGAACCGGATGTTAACAAAATATCCATGTTTTACCACATAACCATGGGCACGAATTTTTGAAAGATTTAACCCTGCACGAGTGCTCCAACTAATCCATCACAAATTACCACAGGCCGCACAGTAATCCTCGACCACGAAACTCGCGATCTCGTCGGATTCCTTAGAGTAAAACCTCAACTCTAAGAAGACCCAAAGTCTCATCGGAATCCCAATGCGCAAGATATGTCGTTAAGGTAAGGCAAGTCCAACAAGACCTCCGGGTGTGTCGATGAACCCGATAAGATCCGTGTATGTCAGTCTCATGACACGGTGGATGAGTCACACTACAAGTTAAACCAAACCTCAAGTTGCCCCACGGTGGCCCCATAGTCTGCTCGTTTTGGACCAACACTCATGAGGAGCACTGGCTCGGGGTGTTGATTAAATTCCTCGAGGTAGCTATTTACCAACGGGGTCCCCATAACAACGCCGAACGTGTTAGGAGAGCTCAGTTATGGAATAAAACACCGGTAGCTGAAACTAAGGCGGCAACAACGAAACAAAACACCCGGCCAAAGGCTAGGCCTTCCTCTATTTACCAAGTATATAGGTGCATTAATTAAATAACATTTAAAATACAATGATTTCAAATGCCCATGTTATCACATGGACCAGCTGGCACCTGCAACTAGAAACGCTAATATTAAAGGTTGAGCAAGCCAAACAATATTTGCTAGGAGTGGAGATGTTTGAGGTTTCATGGCAATGTTTGATGGCCTCTATATCATGTGGTGGGTAGCGGAGATATAATGATGGAATCGAATCAACTAGGAATAACAAAGCTAGAAACGGTGTCAAGGTCACGATCATTTTGCGTGTGATATATTTAGAATGGACCTGTTCCTGACCTTCCTACACGAACTCACCAGACCCCTAACTCGTTTCCGGACCCAGTAGCTACCCAAAGGAAACAATCATCCAGTGAACACCAACAAGAGATTATGCAACAATCAAAATGATGCTTGCATGCCCAAACTCTAAATATGCAAAGAAACAATCCTTATCACATAACCAAGTGCCACCTCATCACAAAGTGACACTTTTGCAGAACTGCTCAAATCTAGAATCTAGTGCCACCATTGGATTCCTGAGGTTTTTCTACCCCAAAACCATATATTATACTCCTATATATGCATGCACGAAAACATCACAGGACAGAAAGGAAATTCTACACAGAATCGAACTCTACTAATGTCACTAACCCAAATTTTGGTATATTCTTCCTCTGGAAATAATCTAGATTTGGAAATACAACACAAAACACAAAAAAAAACAATATGCACATAATCATTACGGGGTCCCACTGGTCATAATCACCAAACCCCCTAGAGCATGTCAAGTGGACCCTGGGCCCACCTGTCACACACACACACACCACACACACACACACCTAAAATGGAAAATGGCACCTACAACTAGAAATGCTAATATTAAAGGTTGAGCAAGCCAAACAATATTTGCTAGGAGTGGAGATGTTTGAGGTTTCATGGCAATGTTTGATGGCTTCTATATCATGTGGTGGGTAGCGGAGATATAAATATGGAATCGAATCAACTAGGAATAACAAAGCTAGAAACGATGTCAAGGTCACGATCATCTTGCGTGTGATATCTTTAGAGTGGAACTGTTCCTGACCTTCCTCAACGAACTCACCAGACCCCTCGAACTCGTTTCCGGATGGAGTAGCTACCCAAAAGAAGCAATCATCGAGTGAACACCGACAAGAGATTATGCAACAATCAAAATGATGCTTGCATCCATAAACTATAAATATGCACAGAAACAATCCTACTCACATAACCAAGTGCCACCTCATCACAAAGTGACACTTTTGCAGAACTACTCAAATCTGGAATCGAGTGCCACCATTGGATTCTTGAGGTTTTTCTACCCCAAAACCATATATTATACTGCTATATATGCATGCAGAAAAACATCACAGGACAGAAAGGAAATTCTACACACGATCGAACTCTACTAATGTCACTAACCCCAAATTTGGTATATTCTTCCTCTGGAAATAATCTAGATTTGTAAATACAACACAAAACAGGAAAAAAAACAATATGCACATAATCATCACGGGGTACCACTGGTCATACTCACCAGGCCCCCTAGAGCATGTCAAGTGGACCCTGGGCCCACCTGTCACACACACACCACACACACACACACCTAAAACGGAAAAGGGGAAAATGGGGCTTGGTGGGGGTCGAACCCACCACCTCACCCACAAACACACAACTCCCTGCCACTGGGTAAGGTAGTGTAGCTGCCCTATCAGGGGTAGCACACCACCTATACCAGCCTTGCCTCTAACCGGAGGGAAAAATTATCCAACAAAATAAAAAGGCGCATGGGGATTTGAACCCCTGCCCTGTTGTGCGAGAGGTGGATCTGTGCCATTGTGCTAACGAGGTACCGTTGATCTAACATAGCAACACGCATGGTAACCCTGCTGTGAAAAATACCACGCGAAAAATACCGAAACCGAAAAGGGGTTTTCGTTGTGCAAGCATCGGACCAGTCGAGCTACAAAGGGGATTCTGCCAGGAGAGGGGTTCAACACCAGATGATAACACACACATGCATTCTCTCTTTGAAAGCAGAGGAGCGCCGGCGACGTGCTGCCGCTCTACGATCTGCAGCCGCTGCTGCTGCCTACCGCGCCGCTGCTGCGCTACGAACTACTGTTGCTGCTGCCTACGGAGCTGCTGCTGCGCTACGAACTGCTGATGCTGCTGCCTACCGAGCTGCTGCTACGCTATGAACTGATGTTGCTCCTCTACAACATACAACTGCAACAACTACGCACATCACTGCTGCTGCTACAAGCTACTACCCGCTGGTGCAACTCCGACAGGGCTTCGGACATGCGCAACGATGAAGGCTACTACCAGGGAGGCGAGTGGAGGAGAGCGGGCTGCACTCACGTAGGGTCCAGAGGGGAAGCGGAGAGGAACGACGCGACGTCGAGGTGCGGGAGGAGCTCACCGGAGAGGAAGAAGACTGCCGGCCATCGTGGACGTCAAGGAAGGAGTCCCTGCGCCCGATCTCTCCGAAAATGGAACAGCGCCGGGGTCCTCTTGCTCCACGCAGGGTCGGGGAGGAGGCCTGGCCGATGCTGCACCAGCGTCAAGCTCGAGCTAGAACTGTTCATAGCTACAGCGGCACTCTGCTTGTCCTTGACGGGGCGAGAGGGGAAGAGAGGGGGTGAAGAGAGAGGCTAGGGTTGGATAGGGAGGAGGAGGCGAAATAGATTGACCGCCAAGGCATAGCGATGTCGATCAGAGGGTAAAGGAGGATCGACAACTCTCCCTGGTGCCGTACACAGTGACATCGAGAGGAGTATGAAGACAGACGCGAAGGTGGGATCTAGGCCAAAACAAACAAGCATGAGCCTGTCTCTCTCTCTCACTGGATAGCTCCTTTGCAAAAAGTGATTTTGATTAAAAGCCAGAGGCTAAAATAAATGGAGTAAAACAAAAATAAAAATACTTTGGGGCTCCTAAAACCATGCTCCAATTTATAAAAATAATTTGGGAATTTTTGAAGAGCAAATATTAAATGCCTTTTATTTAAAGAAGTCTCTGTTTTAAAACAAAACCAAAAGGAAACTAATCATAAAACCAGAGGGGTTGCCTCCACAATTACAAGAAGTATTTTTAGACAAGGAGGAACTTTTTATTGGGTCAAAACAGAAGGTTTTAAACAGCCATAAAATAATTGGAAGGGGTGGGGGAGTTTTGAAGTCATGGTGCAACAAGGGGGTTTAGAGATGAACCTTGTTACACCCACACCACATAACCATCACATAACACTCTCACACAATGCACTCCACTCAAACACCAAGGTGCAAGACAAGCAACACAAGACAAAGACAAATGATGATGCCATGATGCACATGAAATGATGACACCATTGAGCTCAAACCACGTGACATTAACATAGCAAGGTTGCCTTACAAGGAAAGATTAGAAGGGGGAAGGAATTGCATTGGGGCTGTCATAACTCTCCCACACTACAAAAGGATCTTGACCCGAGATCTAGGACTAAAAGAACAACGAGTACTCGGAACGGAGGTGTTCCTCGCGCTCCCAAGTGGCTTCTCTGTCTGGACGATGTGACCATTGCACTTTGAGGAACTTGATTGACTTATTAGGGGTCTCGCGCTCAATCTCATCCAGAATTTCTATAGAATGCTCATGGTAGGATAGGTTAGGCTGAAGATCGATATGTCACAGATCAACTGTGCGCTCAGGATTCTTGAAGCATCTCCTGAGCTGAGAGACATGGAACACAACATGCACATTGGAGAAGTTGGATGGAAGGTCTAACTGATATGCAAGGTCACCTCTCTTGCGAACAACTTTGAAAGCACCAATAAAGCAAGGAGCGAGCTTTCCTTTGATGCTGAAGCATCGAGTGCCCTTCATTGGAGACACTTTCAGATACACAAAATCATCAGCTGAAAACTCATGTCATGATGTTTGCTATCGTAGTAGCTCTTCTGACGGGACTCGGCGGCTTTGAGATTATCCCGAATGACATGACACATTTATTCTTAGCAATCATGTCATTCCCAATAATCTGACGCTCACCAGTCTCTGACCAATTAGGCGGGGTACGACACTTCCTGCCATATAGAATCTCGAATGGAGCCTTGCCTGAGCTTGCTTGAAAGCTGTTGTTTTATGAGATCTCGCCAAACGATAGGAAATCTTCCCACTTCATGCCAAAAGAAAGCACACAACCTCTAAGCAAATGCTCAAGGATTTCATTGACTCTCTCAACTTGGCCACTTGTCTAAGGATCCAAAGCTGTACTGAAACAGATCTTAGTACCCATCGTAGTATGAAAGGAATCCGAGAACTTGGAAGTAAAGATGCTTCCACGATATGAAGAAATGAGCATAGGAACACTGTGCAACAACACCATCCTTGACGGATACAACTCTACAAGCTGAGCTACCAAGATAGACTCTTTGATCGGGAGGAAAAGAACAACTTTGGTCAACTTGGCGATGACGACGAAGATTGCATCATTACCTCTCTTGGACTTCAGAAACCCAGTGAAAAAGTCCATCTCAACATGATCCAATTTCCACTCGGGTATAGGCTAGGGATGAAGGAGGCCTGCTGGACGTTGATGCTCCGCCTTAAGTCTATGACACACATCACACTCATTCACGAACTGAGCAATTTCACGTTTCATGCCAGTCCACCAGAAGGTCTGCTTCAGATTTTGATACATTTTGGAGCTACCTAGATGTATCGAGAGGAGGGAATTATGGGCTTTATCCATGATAACTTTCCTTAGCTCTCCTTTCAGAACGATAAGGCGGTCCGCGAAGAACAAGGTATCTCTGTCATCAACACGGAAGCACTTATATTTCGGAATGCTCTTTACCAAGCCAATCTTAACTTTCTTCACTATCGCATCAACAAGTTGAGCTTTTCGGACATGCTCGTCCAAGGTAGGAGAAATCTGGAGATTAGCAAGAAATCCCCGAGGGACTATCTGAAGGTTGAGTTCCCTGAAAGATTCGCAAACATCAGGCTGGAGAGGCTTCAGAATGAGACTATTGCAGTAAGCCTTTCTGCTCAAAGCATCTACAATGACATTTGCTTTTCCTGGAGTGAAGTCAATGCTTGGATTATAATCTTGGATCAGTTCCACCCAACGAGTTTGTCACAGATTGAGACTAGGTTTGGTGAAGATGCATTTGAGACTCTTGTGATCGGTGTAGACTTCTACCTGTCTGCCCAACAAGAGGTGTCTCCAAGTCATCAAAGCATGGACCACTACCTCCAACAAAAAATCATGAGTGGGATAGTTCTTCTCACTTGGCCTCATCTGCCTCGAGGCATAAGCTACCACTTTCTTCTCTTGCACCAATACTGCACTAAGACCTTGCACAGAGGAATCGCAGAACACTTGATAATGCTTGGAATCATCAGGAGGAGTCAAGACTGGAGTTGAGGTGAGCTTCTCTTTGAGTTTATCGAAAGACAATTGAAACTCTGGAGACCAGACAAACTTCACACTCTTCTGAAGAAGGATGGACACAGGTTTAGCAATCTTGGAGAAGTTCTCAATGAACCTTCTATGATAGCTTGCAAGCCCGAGAAAGCTTCGAAGCTGCTTCACATTCTGAGGAGGTTCCCACTCAACAATGGCCTTCACCTTTGTAGGATCAACTTTGATGCCCTTGACATAAATGATGTGCCCAAGGTACACAACTTCCTTCAACTAGAATTCACATTAGGAAAACTTAGCATATAACTTATGCTCTCTTATCTTATGAAGCACAAGCCGGAGATGTTATTCATGCTCTTCCTGAGTTTTAGAAAAGTCTAGAATGTCATCAAGATACACCAAGAAAAATTCATTCTTGAATGGGGAGAAGATATAATTCATCATCAGAGAGAAGGTTGGAGGAGCATTGGCGAGACCAAAATACATCACGTTATACTAATAAGAGCCAAAGCTTGTCTTGAAAGTAGTCTTGGGAATATCTTCTTCGTGAATGCGGATCTGAAGATAGCCCATCCAGAGATCAAGCTTAGAGAAAATCGTGGCGCCTTCATTGATGTTGGGAAGTGGATACTTGTTTCTGATTGTCTTCTTATTTAATGGACAGTAATCGATACAGAGTCATTCCATGCCTTCTTTCTTCTTGACAAACAGAACACCACAACCCAAGGAGATGAACTTGGTCTGATCAGACCCTGCCGTTCTTGCTCATCAAGCTTCTTCTTCAACTCTTTCAGCTCTTCGGGACCAAGTTTATACTGCCGCTTGCAGACTGATTCAGTTCCAGGTTCGAGATCAATTATGAACTCAACTTGTCGGTGCGGAGGCATTCCTGGCAATTCTTCTGGAAAGACATCTTCATACTCACAGACAACTGGAACTTGAGAAATTGGAGAGATTTCACCCTTCTCATTGAGGAAAAATAGATGGATCGTGTCATCGCGAGGAGCGAAGATAATCATGTCCTCCGAAGGATGAGTCAACTTGACTTATTTTGCTTCACAATCAATATACGTGCCTTGTTCATTTCCAGCCAATCCATGCCAAGGATCAGATCAATATCTGACTGGCCCAGGACAATTGGAGAAGCCAAAAAGGAATAGCTGCCCAACTTGACATAGACATCAGGAACAAACCAACGAGAACTCATGACCTTCCCCGGAGAAACAAAATCGACAACCTTTGGCAACTCTTCATGATGCAAATCATGCTTTACCACAAAAGGATATGATATGAATGAATGCGATGCACTAGAATCAAACGAGACCTTTGTAGGAATAGAATTAACTGAGAGATTACCCATGATCACATCTAAGGAGTTCTCCGCATCAGCTGGATTCACCATGTTGACCCTTGCTGACCTGGGATTGAACTTCACCATAACATTGCCTGGAGGCTTGACTGGAGGAGGAGGCGGAAGACCGTAATGTCCAAAATGCGGTCCTATCCTTATTTTGGCACAAGGGCCTTGACAAGGATAGAAGCGCATCTTGTCGTTTCGCAAGAATGGATATCGTTACAACTTACAAGTGCAAGTACTGAAAAGATGAGTATAAGGAGTTGTCTTACACTCGCCACAAGCTACATCAGAGTCACATCAACAAACCCATATATAGTCATCATGAAGAAGAGCAGGGTCCGACTACGGACGAAAACAAACGATAAAAGAATGACGTCCATCCTTGCTATCCCAGGCAGCCGACCTAGAACCCGTCCTAGATCGATGATGAAGTAGAAAAAGAAGAAAATCCAAATAGCACAATCAACGCGCTGACGCCAAATTAACTATTTACCTGTACCTGCAACTGGTGTTGTAGTAATATGTTAGCCACAGGGGACTCAGCAATCTCATTTCCAAAGGTACCAAGACTAGCAAAGCTTAATGTGTGTGTTGTATGGTTAAGTGGTGAGGCTGCAGCAAGCGACTAAGCATTTATTTCAGGTGGCTAACTTACGAGTATAAGAAATAAAAAGGGTCATGATCTACGCATAGTGTACGTGAGCTACTGTTGATCAAATGAATGATCCTGAACACCTCCTTACGTCAGACATAACCCCACCGTGTCCTTGATCGGAGAAGGAGCTCACGAAAGAGAGAATCACTATTACGCTCTCAGTTGGCAAGTTTTAGTTAAGTTTACTTCAAGTTTTCTAGAACCATATGTTAAACAAAGTTTCCATGTTGCGACATAACCACGGGCACGACTTTGCGAAAGATTTAACACTGCAGGGGTGCTCCAACTAGTCCATTACAAACTACCACACGCTGCACCGAAATGACCTCGATCAGGGATAACCCGTGATCTCCTCGGGTTCCTATTGGAAAAGCTCAACCTCGAGTTAGCCCAAAGTATCCTCGGAATCCCTGGCACACGACGTTCGAGAAAGGTAAAACAAGTCCAGCAAGGCCACTCGACGTGCCGACAATCTCGATAGGAGCCGCGTATCTCCTTCTCACGGCACACCAAATGAACTATAGTTACCACACTAGACGCCGAGTTGCCTCGGGTAGCGTAAATAAGCTGCTCTGTTTGGGACCAACACCAGCAGCAATGCCCGCCTGTATTATGTTGAATTACTCCTTGGGTAGCGCTAACTCCCTATGCGTCACATTAATATCAATATTATTAAGTTTGGAAAATATAGTACCAATTTTGGGCCTTGCTAGACCAGTTTTATCCCAAAACGAGAATCTAGGGGGTCCCCATAACAACCCCAAGCATGTTAGGAGCGCTCATTTTTGGGACATAACATCGGTAGCCGAAACTAAGGCGGTAAAGGTGGAACAAAACACCAGACTAGAAAGCCAAGCCTTCCACCTTTTACCAAGTATATAGGTGCATTAAAATAATTAGCAACAATATGGTGATATAACAAGGAACCCATGTTATCACATGGAAGCAAATTCACCTGCAACTAACAACACTATCCAATGGTTAAGCAAGCGGTAACATAGACAATCAGTGGTTTGCTAGGTTGTAGTAAGGTTGAAGCTTTTCATGTCAATGTTGGAAGGCTGATATTTGACAAGTGGTAGTCAGCGAGACATAATGATACAAATGAAACAACTAGTAATGGTATCTAGGGAAATGATCATCTTGCATGAGATCTCACTTGGAAGAAGAATGAATCCGTGAAGCAGACGAGCCGACGTAGTCGAACAGGTCCTCACATTCTGACACCCTTGAGGAACTCTATCGAGATGAAGCAAACCGGAAACAAGCATCAACACATGATATTCACGACACACATGCATATTATGATGCACACCCTAATGTGATGCATGTCGAGTTTAAATTATGCAAGGCATGTCATGGCAATTCACAACAATCTAACACTACAAGTTAAGTGAAGCTCAATATGCAAAGAGTCGCATATTGACAAAAATCCATGTTTAGTTATTTAGTTCACTCCCGTTTATTTCCATGGCAATATTAAATGTTGTTAAACATGGCAACGGGTGAAGCACAAATAAACTACCTATCTAAGCATTTTAAATGAGGCCGGAAGTGACATATAGCATTTCCGAAATGACCCCATTCACTAACTTTGTAAACTGTTCAGTTCTGTACTAACCACATTTTATGTTTATTACATGGGAAAACAAAGTGCTTCACGTGAATCTACACGTCTTTCTAGTCCATTTACATATATGGCTCATCTCCAACGGAGCTACGGTTATTTAATTATGACCTAAACCATTTCTATCATGTCGACACGGAAACCAATGCAAACAGCACGGCAAACAGCTTTAAATATGCAAGGGAGTTGGTCAATTGTATTCTACGTGAAATTCGACACATTCTGCATATATAACTTGTAGCGAACCGACGCACGGTTTCAAAACTACGGGCGTTTGAAAATATGCATTTTTTCTGAAAAAAAATAAAATCGTAGGTTAAAAGAAAAAAACTACTACGGGCCGAATCTGTCTAACGGGCCAAGCAGAGGCATGTGCAAAACATGATATATCGCGCCACGGGCGCTGGATAGGGTAGCTGGGGTCGACTCACCTTGGGCCTAACAGGCCGGCTAGAGAGGAGGGGCTGGCTGGCGCGGATGGGCCGACGGGGCAAGGCTTGGCCCATGGGGGCGCTGGCGGCCCGCCCATCCGAGAGGCTGTGGGTGAGTGGTTAACGGTGCTGGGATCGGGTAGATCGAGCCTCCTGCACGATCTCCCAATGTGGGCTGGCTGAACTCGAGTGGCCGGCGCGGCGGGAGGTGGACGGGGCGGCGGTGTCAGAGTCTGGGGCACGGCTGGTCGGTGACAGGGCGAGGAGGAGGAGCTGGGTAGGTGATGGCGCGGGGCGGATCTGGTCGCGGCTGCTAGCGCAGGACGGAGCTGCGGCTGGTTTGATGCTCCGACGAGCAGCGACTGGTTGCCGAAGCGGCCGAACGCGAAGGACATGGACACGATGGGTTCCAGGGAGCTCGGGCACACGAGGAACTCCTGCTGCTGCTGCCGATTCCTCTGGATCGAGACAAGGGAGCCGGCACGAGTACTTGGTTGCTTTGTTTGGTGCACGGGACAAGAGGATGGATGCGGCTGTTGGCTTGTTGACTGGATCGGGAGGCCATGGCGCTCGCAGATCCTGACGGAGTGGTGGCGCGGACGAGACAAAGGGGAGGATTGGGTCTATTGTTAGGTTAGGATTGGACTAATTCGTAAATAAATAGCCACTATTATAAATGGGGTCTAATTGTCCCTCCGATGTAATCGAACGGCTGCGTAAAAATAGGCTAGGGGGTCCTATTGAAAACCGATGACGGTTTGTGGTAAAACAGGGTTTATTCGGATCCAACGGTTATGACCGCCCGGTTCGGGTCTGAGGGACGATCTGGACTAGGTTGCGAGCAAGTCGGTGCATTGTGCACAGGGGCTAGGCGGAGATGAGAGGGAAAATAGGCAACCCAGCGATAGATTTTTTTGATGACCCACAAGTATAGGGGATCAATCGTAGTCCTTTCGATAAATAAGAGTGTCGAACCCAACGAGGAGCAGAAGGCTGTGATAAATGGTTTTCAGCAAGGAAATAACTGCAAGCACTGAAAGTAACGGTAACAAGTGATGGTGTAGTGAGGTGAAACGTAGCAAGCGAAAAGTAACAAGTAACAAGTAGTAGGAACGGTGCAGCAAGTGGCCTAATCCCTTTTGTAGCAACGGACAAGCCTGAACAAAGTGTTATAGGAGGAAGAACGCTCCCGAGGACACACGGGAATTTTTGTCATGCTAGTTTCATCATGTTCATATGATTCATGTTCGTTACTTTGATAGTTTGATATGTGGGTGGACCGGCGCTTGGGTACTGCCCTTACTTGGACAAGCATTCCACTTATGATTAACCACTCTCGCAAGCATCCGCAACTACAAAAGAAGAATTAAGTCAACGTCTAACCATAGCATTAAACTAGTGGATCCAAATCAGCCCCTTACAAAGAAATGCCTTCCTTTAGGCCCAAATATGGTGAAGTGTTATGTAGTCGACGTTCACATAACACCACTAGAGGAAAAGACAACATACAGCATATCAAAATACCGAACGAATATCAAATTCACATGACTATTATCAGCATGACTTACCCCATGTCCTCAGGAACAAAAGTAACTACTCACAAAGCGTAATCATAATCATGATCAGAGGTGTAATGAATAGCATCAAGGATCTGAACATAAACTCTTCCACCAAGTAATCCAACTAGCATCAACTACAAAGAGTAATCAACACTACTAGCAATCTTACAAGTACCAATCAGAGTCGTGAGATGGAGATTTATTACAAGAGATGAACTAGGGATTGGAGAGGAGATGGTGCTGATGAAGATGTTGATGAAGATGCCTCCCTCCGACGAGAGGAGTGTTGGTGATGACGATGGCGACGATTTCCCCCTTTGGGAGGGAAGTTTCCCCGGCAGGATCGTCCTGCCGGAGCTCTAATTGGATCGGCTCAAGTTCCGCCTCGTGGCGGCGGCGAAACCACGAAAAAGCTCCCGATTGATTTTTTTCTGGAACGAAACCCTTCATATAGCAAAAGTGGTGGGCTAGTGGGCCGTCAGGGAGCCCACAAGCTTGCCCTTCGCCAGCAGTGGGATGGCGGTGGCAGGGCTTGGGGCGCCTGGTGGCCCCCCTCCGGTACTTCTTTCGCCCAATATTTTTTATATAATCCCAAAAAAATCCACGTAACTTTTCAGGGCATTTGGAGATGTGCAGAATAGTGGACTAAGATTTGCTCCTTTTCCAGTCCAGAATTCCAGCTGCCTGAATTCTCCTTCTTCAAATAAACCTTGCAAAATAAGAGAGAAAAGGCATGAATATGGTACCACAAACTAATATAACAGCCCATAAAGCAATAAATATCAACATGAAAGCATGATGCAAAATGGACGTATCAACTCCCGCAAGCTTAGACCTCGCTTGTCCTCAAGCGAAAACCAAGTTCCATAAACATGTCCACATGTTGCGGGACGAAGGTGTCGATAAAACATAATACGTACATGAGGGCATCATGATCACACATAGGACATCAATACATCATAAAGATTCTTATGGGAAAGTAACAATTCCTTCACAAAGAAAACCATGAAGCAAAAACCTTATCGAGAAGTAACCAACAACAGTCCAAAGTCATTGAAGCAATTGCAGTTTATCACAACATCAGAAAGAGTCAAATAAGAGCTTGTAAGGAAAATCCACATACTCAATCATCTCTTTTCTTTTCCACAATTGTTACAACTCACGTGGTACTCATGGTGTCAAAGTTTCAGCTGGACACAGAGGAAGATAGGGGCTTATAGTTTTCCCTCCCAACGATTTACCTCAAGGGTAAAGTCAGCAATAATAAAGCATTAGTACTCAACTCCAAGTTGATATATGAATATAGATCTTTCCCAAGTATGTGATGGTAGCCAAGACAAAGGCAAAATAGGGAATCGGTGAAGATCGCCATGACTCTTACAAGGGCAAAAAGTAAAGCTACAAGATAGGCCCTTCGCAGAGGGAAGCAGAGGTTGTCATGTGCTTTTGAGGTTTGAATGCGTGTCCTCTTAGTGCAGAGGAACGTCACTTTATATTGCCTCCTGTGATAAAGAACTTTATTATGCAGTCTGTCACTTTTATGTCTTCCTCATCACAGGTTCGTACAAAGTTTATTTTCCACACACTAATACATCATGCATATTAGAGAGCAATTTTTATTGCTTGCATCGATGACAACTTACTTGAAGGATCTTATTCAATCCATAGGTAGGTATGGTGGACTCTCATGGCAAAACTGGGTTGAAGGTTTATGGATGCACAAGTAGTATATCTACTTGGTGCGGGAGTTTTGGCTAATATGAGGTGGAAGCAATCGTCACATGCTAAGGGATCTCTAATCATATAACATTGTTTGGAACCAAGAAAACACAATTCATTATGTTGTCTTCCTTGTCCAACATCTACTCGTAAGCATGTAATAGTTTGGTGAGTGCTCACAATTGTAAAAAGTGTCTAAGATGATATATTTGTATGTGAACCACTCTTTCCTTATTACTTCTTATTAATTGCAACAATGACTGAGGTTTATGTTGATTTATTCTCAACAAGTTTCAATCATCATACGTGTCATAAGTGAAGTTATCACTTTCCATAAGATCGTCTCATGATCTTTCATGCTATCGTTCTTTTCATACTATTTATCATGGCACAAAGCAAAGCCCTTGACTAAGATACTCTTTATTATATGGCTCGTAAGCTCGAATACAGCTGGGGAGAGACAAAAGCAAAAGACTCAAACTAAACACTAAAGACTTATTCCTCTAAGAGAAGAAATAAAAACTGAAAATGAAAGAATTAAAACAAAGGTAAAAGCAAAAGATATAAAGGTGATACAATACCAGGGCAACTCCCCCAAGCTTGGCAGAAGCCAAGGGGATTGCCCATACCGATGCTTAGTTGTCTTCCTTCTGTGGTGATGGTGGTGGATTTGTTGGAGTAGTCTGATCCTCCGTCTTCCAAGGCATAGGTGCTCCATCATTGCAGGATGAACGAGTCTCCGGAATCCTCAAATCTGCAGCCAACCTTATTGATTTAAATCTGTACTCATACTCATAGTTTTGGTTCTGCAGGTCATAGATTTCTCCCTGAAGTTGATCAACCCTGTCATAGATCCTGGAGACGTGTTTCCCAATGTCAACGGCATCCATCTTGTGATTGCTAGTGAACTCTGTGATCATCATGTGGTTGGCGTTGAGTCCACGCTCCACCATCCCTGGCACTTGAAGACTTGTCGCTCCATTGCCTCGAGCCTCGTCTCCATGCTTCCGGTCTTCTTAGGCCCCTCAACATCACAGATATGCAACATCCCCTTGCTCATCTTGATAGATTGAGGGTGTTTCAGCACTTTCGTGAGGTAGGGATTGATGACCTTCTCGAAGATCTTGTCCCTAGGAGCGTTTGGGGAAGTCATGATGATCTAGATCTGCCACAAAAACAGGCTCGAAACGAAAACAGAGGAAGACTGCGCGATACGGAGACCAAAACCTTCGGGCGAATATATATTGATTTTTCTGGACCAGAAGGAGTGCTCCGCAAGAAAATGGAGTCCGGGAGGCACACGAGGTGCCCACAAGCATGCCCTCAGCCACCAGAGGGGGTGTCGGTGGCAGGGCTTGTGGCCACCTCGTGCGCTCTCGGGACTTCTTTTTATTTTTCTAATTTTCCAAAAATTCCAAAACGGAGGAAATTTCCTATTGGGAAAGCGTCGGAGTCCAATTTCTTATCGAAACAGATTCCTCTTCGTTTTGAGGGTCTGAAACAGGCTGATAAACATCCCTTATTTACTCCTGTGGAGTTAGGACATTGATGATATTGGTCTCAACATTTATGGGAGTACGAGAGATGTAATGCTTGATTCTTTGCCCACTTACCACTCTAGGAAAATTTCCTTCCGTGTTATTGATTTTGATGGCACCGGAACGATATACTTCCTCGATAACATAGGGACCTTCCCATTTAGAGAGAAGCTTGCCTGCAAAAAATCACAAACAAGAATTGTATAGCAAGACATAATCACCTACATTGAACTCTCGTTTCTGTATTCGTTTATCGTGCCATCTCTTAACCTTTTCCTTGAACAACTTGGCATTCTCATATGCCTGGGCCCTCCATTCATCTAACGAGCTGATATCAAACAACCGCTTCTCAATGGCAAGTTTGAAATCGAAGTTGAGATCTTTGATTAACTAAAAAGGTTTGTGGTCCAGCTCAAGAGGTAAATGACAGGCCTTACCGTAAACCATTTTATACGGTGACATGCCCATGTGATTCTTATAAGCAGTCCTATAAGCCCATAGTGCATCATCAAGTTTGCTAGACCAGTTCTTTCGAGATCTATTGACGGTCTTTTGTAGGATCCACTTGATCTCCCTATTACTCAACTCCACTTGACCCCTAGACTGAGGATGATAAGGAGATGCAACTCTATGGTTGACATCATACTTATTGAGCATCTTGCGGAAAACACCATGAATGAAGTGTGAACCGCCATCAGTCATCAGATTTCTAGGGACTCCAAATCTTGGGAAAATGACTTCTTTAAGCATCTTAATAGAGGTGTGGTGATCAGCATTTTTAGTGGGGATAGCTTCTACCCACTTAGTGACATAATCCACAACAACTAAGATGTGAGTGTACCCATTGGAACTCGGGAAGGGTCCCATATAATCAAAGCCCGAGACATCAAATGGTTCAATGACAAGTGAATAGTTCATAGGCATTTCCTGACGCTTACTGATCTTCCCTATTCTTTGGCATTCGTCACAAGACAAGACAAACTTACGGGCATCGTTGAAGAGAGTGGGCCAATAGAAACCTGATTGCAATACCTTCTGGGCAGTTCTATCTCCAGCATGGTGTCCTCCGTAGGCTTTGGAATGACACTTCTGCAAGATCTGTCCCTGTTCATGTTCAGGTACACAACGTCTAATAACACCATCTACTCCTTCCTTATAAAGTTGAGGATCATCCCAAAAGTAGTGTCTCAAATCAAAGAAGAATTTCTTTTTTTGCTGATAGGTGAAACTGGGTGGTATGTATTTGGCTACGATATAATTTGCATAATCAGCATACCACGGTGCACTATGTGAAGTGAGGATGACATTTAATTGCTCATTAGGAAAGCTGTCAACAATAGGTAGTGGGTCATCAAGGATGTTCTCTAGCCTAGACAAGTTATCTGCTACAGGGTTATCAGCACCCTTTCGGTCAACGACGTGCAAATCAAATTCCTGTAGCAGGACAACCCATCTGATCAGCCTAGGCTTAGCGTCCTTCTTCTCCATAAGGTACTTAATAGCAGCATGATCAGAGTGAATAGTGACTTTGGAGTCAACTATATAAGATCTGAACTTTTCACATGCAAACACGACTGCTAAAAATTCCTTCTCTGTAGTGGCATAGTTTTTTGGGCACTGTCTAGAGTTTTACTAGCATACCAAATAACATTCAACTTCTTGTCAACTCTCTGTCCTAGAACAGCAGCAACAACATAATCACTAGCATCGCACATGATTTCAAAGGTCAAGTTCCAGTCAGGTGGTTGAACAATAGGTGCGGTTATCAAAGCCTTCTTAAGTATTTCGAAAGCTTCCTCACAATCCTCATAAAAAACAAAAGGAACATCCTTTTGCAAGAGGTTGGTAAGAGGCCTAGAAATCTTAGAGAAGTGTTTAATGAACCTTCTATAGAAACCAGCATGACCTAGGAAACTTCGTATACCTCTGATATCTGTGGGGCAAGGCATTTTCTCAATTGCATCAACCTTAGCCTTATCAACTTCAATGCCTCTCTCAAAAATGTTGTGTCCTAAGACGATACCTTCGTTAACCATAAAGTGGCACTTCTCCCAATTTAAAACGAGGTTGGTATCTTGGCATCTCTGTAAGACTCGATCAAGGTTGCTGAGGCAATCGTCAAAGGAAGACTCGTAAACGTAGAAGTCATCCATGAAAACCTCTACAATCTTTTCACAAAAGTTAGAGAATACAGACATCATACATCTTTGAAAAGTTGCAGGTGCATTGCATAAGCCAAAAGGCATACATCTATAAGCAAAGGTACCGAAGGGGCAGGTGAAAGTGGTTTTCTCCTGATCAGATTGTGCAACAGGTATTTGCAAGAAACCTGAATAACCGTCTAGAAAGCAGAAGTGTGTGTGTTTTGATAGCCTTTCTAGCATTTGGTCGATAAAAGACAAAGGATAATGATCTTTCCTGGTTGCCTTGTTCAGTTTTCGGAAGTCTATCACCATCCTATAGCCAGTAATAATCCTTTGTGGGATTAGTTCATCCTTATCATTAGGAATGACGGTGATACCTCCCTTCTTAGGTACGCAATGTACTGGACTTACCCAATCACTATGAGCAACATGATAAATGATTCCTGCTTCCAAAAGCTTTAATTTTTCTTTTCTAACGACCTCTTTCATCTTAGGATTTAATCTTCTTTGATGATCAGCAACTGGTTGAAAGTCAGGATCAGTTTTAATCTTGTGCTGACATAGAGTAGGACTAATACCCTTAAGATCATCAAGAGTATATCCAATAGCAGCACGGTGCTTCCTCAGAAGTTAGAAGTTCTTTCTAACTTCTTCTCTTTGTTCTCTCAGAGGAGAGCACTAATAATTATAAGATATATCTCCTTCTCATCAAGCTAAGCATACTTAAGAGTATCAGGCAACTATTTAAGCTCGAACATAGGATCACCCTTGGGTGGGGGACGATCCCCAAGCAGTTCAACAGGCAGATTATTCTTGAGAATAGGATATTGTTCTAAGACAATTTTATCTATCTCATCTCTCTCCTCCATATGTATATCATTTTCATGCTCAAGCAGATATTGCTCTAAAGAATCCGTAGGAGGTACGGCAATAGAGGCAAGAGCAATGATTTCATCCCATCCAGATGACTCTTTTTCATGGGGTTCTCTTCCAAACTTAGAGAAGTTAAATTCATGAGACACACCCTTGAAACTAACTGTGACAGTCTTCTTAATGCAATCAATGTGAGCATTGACAGTGTTGAGAAAGGGTCTACCAAATATGATGGGACAAAAGCTATCTTGCGTAGTATCAAGGACGAGGAAATCAGTAGGATACTTCATCTTACCACACAGGACTTCTACGTCTCTCACAATTCCCAGAGGGCAAATGGTGTCTCTATTACCTAGCGTAATAGTGACATCAATGGCTTCTAACTCAGCAGGTGCAATCTCATCTTTGATTTCATCATATAGAGAACAAGGTATTGCACTAACACTAGCTCCCATTTCACATAAACCATGGTAACAGTGATCTCCTATCTTGACAGAAACAACGGGCAGGCCAACTATAGGTCCGTATTTGTCCTTCGCGTGAGGTTTAGCAATCCTAGCGGAGTCCTCACAAAATTTTATAACATGCCCGTCTACGTCTTCGGCTAAGAGATCTTTCATAATAGAAACACTAGGTTCAACTCTAATCTCCTCAGGGGGTGCAAGTGGTCTAATATAACCCCTACGTATCACACTTGGACCGTTATAATAATCCTTTATCCTAGCAGGGTATGGTGGTTTCTCAGTGTAAGCGCAAGGAACAACAGGATCACTAAAAGCAATGACTTTCTCCTCAACTAGATTGGTTTTGGCTATGTTGCTTTCTATAGGAGGATGATATTTAAACCACTTCTCTTTGGGAAGATCAACATGAGCAGAAAAAGATTCACATAGAGAAGCTCCTATCTTAGAGTCAAGTCCATACTTAGCGCTAAAATCTCTAAAAGTGTTTGGCTCAACAAAAGATTTAACGCAATCAACCTGGAAATTCATACCTGGCTCCTTACCTTCCTCCAGCTCCCAATCTTCAGAGTTGCGTTTGATTCTCTCCAATAAATTCCACTTGTGATCGATATCCTTCTTCATAAAAGAACCGGTACAAGAAGTGTCAAGCATGGTACGATCTTCATGAGAAAGCCGAGCATAAAAGTTCTCAGTGATGATTTCTCTCGAGAGCTCATGATTGGGGCATGAATATAGCATTGATTTAAGACTCCCCCAAGCTTGAGCTACGCTTTCCCTGTCACGAGGCCAAAAGTTATAAATAAAGTTCCAATCACGATGTACTAAATGCATATGATAGAACTTTTGATGAAATTCCAATTTCAACCGATTGTAGCCCCGTGATCCAGTATCATCACATAGCCTATACCATGTCAACGCCTTATCCTTGAAATATAAAGGAAAGACTTTCTTCTTTACCTCATCCTCGGGCAAACCTGCAAGCTTAAATAAACCAAAAACTTCATCTACATAGATCAGATGCAAGTCTGGATGTGAAGATCCATCTCATGTGAAAGGATTAGCCAGAAGTTTCTCAAACATACCCGAAGGAATTTCATAAAAGATATTTTCAGCAGGTACCTCAGGTTGAGGAACAACTCCTCGTACTTCCGTTCGAGGTGAAGATACCCCGAACAAACTCCTCAAAGGAACTGTTTCCATAGTGACAAGTGACAATAAATTTCAGCACAGTCTATAGATGTTTCCTTACCAATTTCCACTTACCAAAGGCGCTTCGCTCCCCGGAAACGGTGCCATAAAAGAGTCTTGATGACCCATAGTATAGGGGATCAATCGTAGTCCTTTCGATAAGTAAGAGTGTCGAACCCAACGAGGAGCAGAAGGCTTTGATAAACGGTTTTCAGCAAGGTAATAACTGCAAGCACTGAAAGTAGCGGTAACAAGTGATGGTGTAGTGAGGTGAAATGTAGCAAGCGAAAAGTAACAAGTAACAAGTAGTAGCAACGGTGCAGCAAGTGGCCCAATCCCTTTTGTAGGAAGGGACAAGCCTGAACAAAGTCTTATAGGAGGAAAAACGCTCCCGAGGACACACGGGAATTTCTATCATGCTAGTTTCATCATGTTCATATGATTCACGTTCGTTACTTTGATAGTTTGATATGTGGGGGTGATGTTTGCTGTGTATCCCTTGCAACGGCGCCAGAAATAGTTGTGTATCCTTCAGCTACGGCTACGCCTTAAGGGACTTCCTAGGCAAGTATGCAAAGGATTTCCCCCGTGGCCTTGGAGCCTTGCGTTGGTGTTCCCTTGAAGCGGAAAGAGTGATGTAGCACAGCGACGGTAAGTATTTCCCTCAGTTTGAGAACCAAGGTATTAATCCGGCGGAAGAGTATCTCAAGATCCTGCACAAACACAAAAGCTTGCACCCAACGCTATGTAGGGGTTCTCAATCCCTTATAGATTGTTTGCCAAGTGAGAACTGTAAGCAACAAAGTAACAAAGCAAAGTAAAAGCGGAGTTGTAAACGATGGATGTGAATAGCCCCGGGGGCCGTCGTGTTTACTAGTGGCTTCTCTCATGAAAGCAAGTAGACGGTGGGTGAACAAATTACTGTTGAGCAATTGATAGAACTGTGCAGAGTCGTGATGATATCTATGCAATGATTAGTTCTAAAGGTATCACGTCCGAAACAAGTAGACGGATACTTTCTACATCTAGTACTATTACTCCACACGTCGACCGCTATCCAGCATGCATCTAGTGTATTATGTCCATAAGAATAGAGTAACGCCTTAAGCAAGATGACATGATCTGGAGGGATAATCTCAAACCAATTATAAAACCCCATCTTTTTACCCTTGATGGCAACTGCTTGATGTGTGCCTTGCTGCCCCTACTATCACTGGGAAAGGTCACCACATGGCAGAACACAAAACCAAGCACTTCTCCCATTGCAAGAATCATAGATCTAGTTGGCCAAACAAAACCCAAGACTCGGAGAGACTTACAAGGATATCAAATCATGCATATAAGAAATCAGCAAAGACTCAAATATATATCATAGATATTCTGATCACAAGTCCACAATTCATCGGATCTCGACAAACACACCGCCAAAGAAGATTACATCGGATAGATCTCCATGAAGATCATGGAGAACTTTGTATTGAAGATCCAAGAGAGAGAAGAAGCCATCTAGCTACTAACTACGGACCCGTAGGTCTGAAGTAAACTACTCATGAGTCATTGGAGGGGCGATGATGATGATGAAGAAGCCCTCCAACTCCAAAGTCCCCTCCGACATGGTGCCGAGAAGGGTCTCCAGATGAGATCTCGTGGAAACGGAAGCTTGCGACGGCGGAAAAGTATTTTCGAGGCTCCCCTGATTTTTTGCGCAATATTTGGGAATTTATAGGCCAAAGATTTAGGTCAGGGGGCGGCCAGGGAGGCCACAAGCCTGCCCACCGCTGCCTCCCCCTGGTGGCGGAGTGGGGGCTTGTGGGCTCCCTGGATCCCACCTGGCTTGGCCCAAAAGCCCCCTGGACTTCTTCCGTTCGGGAAAAAATCATTTCGGGGTTTTTCTTCCGTTTGGACTCCGTTCGAAAATCAGATATGAAAAGAGTCAAAAACACGGAAAAAATAGGAACTGGCACTTCGCACTGAATTAATAAGTTAGTCCCAAAAATATATAAAAAGGTACATAAAACATACAAAGAAGACAAGATAACAGCATGAAAACATCAAAAATTATAGATACGTTTGAGACGTATCAAGCATCCCCAAGCTTAACTCCTGCTCGTCCTCGAGTAGGGAAGTGATAAGAATGAATTTTTGATGCTCTCATGCTACCTAGCATAGGTGTCCTTTGTAATTCCTCTTATGTGACGTGAATGTTCAGATCCATTAGATTCAAAACAATAGTTTGCTATTGATGTGGAAACAATAATAATTCAAGCAAACTAGCAAAGTAATCATGAACTTTCAAAATAACAAGGCCAAAAGAAAGTTATCCCTACAAAAGCACATAGACTGGCTATGCTCTATCATCATTGCACAACGAGTTTAAGTCATGCACAACCCCGATATTGGCCAAGTAATTGTTTCACACCTTTACTTTCTCAAAGATTTTAACCTCTCACTAAATACATGAGCGTGAGCCATGGTTATAGCACTATAGATGGTGTTGAATGTGGTGGGGGTTGCAAGACAAAAAGGAGAAGATAGTCACATTAACTAGGCATATCAATGAGCTGTGGAGATGCTCATCAATAGATATCAATGTGAATAAGTAGGGATTGCCATACAAATGATGCACTAGAGCTACAAGTATGTGAAAGCTCTTAAAGAAAACTAGTGGGTGTGCATCCAACTTGCTTGCTCACGAAGACCTAAGGCAATTTTGAGGAAGCCTATCATTGGAATATACAAGACAAGTTATATAATGAGAATTTCCCACTAGCTATATGGTGGTGACAAAATGAGAGTCTCTCAATCATGAAGATCATGATGCTCAATATGCAAAAGTGTGGAAAAAGTGGTAGCATTGTCCCTTCTCTCTTTTTCTCTCATATTTTTTTTAAATTTTGGTGGGCTCTTTGGCCTCTTTTTTATGGGCTTATTTGGCCTCTTTTATTTCCTCACATGGGACAATGCTCCAATAATGATGATCATCACAGTTTCAACTGAAAACTTAGAGCAACTATGACTCTATATGGAATGCCTTCGGTAGTGTACCGTGGCAATGATCTAGGATGGCATAGACATCAATGGAAACATCATCCTAGCTATCTACGATCGTGCAAAGGCAATGTAGACGTGGTGGCACATATCATGGTTGTAGTTGCATGCCAATATATCTCGGAATGACTTTGAAAAAGCCATAGTAGGTAGGTATGGTGGTTGTTTTGAGGGAGGCTAGTGGTGGGTTTTGTGCAACGGCGAAAGTTGCACGACACTAAGAAGATAGTGATGGTGGAAGGTGAAAGTGCATCTAAACCATGGAGTCAACATTAGTCATGAAGAACTCATATACTTGTTGCAAAAGTTTTATTAGTAATCGAAACAAAGCATTCAACGCATACTTCTAGGGGAAGGGTTGGTAGGTATAAACCATCGCGTGATCCTGACCGCGACGCAAAGGATGACAATCAATATACTAATCATGCTCAGACTTCATCACATAACGGTTCACCATACGTGCATGCTACAGGAATCAATAACTTCAACACAAGTATTTCTATATCCACAACACCTTACTAGCATGAATTCAATATTAACATAACTACAACTCAAAACTAATTGAGATGAATCAAACTTCTCTAACTATTCAATGCACATGAAGGTGGAAGTTTTCGTATCCCTTTGGATAACTACCCCTTTTGAGACTACTTTCAAAGCATAGATCAACTACCAATCCACGCACCACTGTGATCTAAAAGATATAAGTGAAGCACATAGAGCAAAAGTATCTAGCTCAAAAGATATAAGTGAAGCACATGTGAGCTGAATTGTCTACCAAAAGATATAAGTGAAGCTCGACAAAATCACGGTGAGTGCATGTCTCTCTCTAGGTGTGCAGCAAGGATGATTGTTACACAACA
The DNA here is from genome assembly GCF_904849725.1 of Hordeum vulgare subsp. vulgare. Taxonomy (NCBI): domain Eukaryota; kingdom Viridiplantae; phylum Streptophyta; class Magnoliopsida; order Poales; family Poaceae; genus Hordeum; species Hordeum vulgare. The sequence goes on along the minus strand of NC_058520.1, from coordinate 216,452,812 downwards.
AAAAATAAATAAAAGACTCCTACGATAAAAGACGCTCCAAGCAAAAACACATAACATGTGGTGAATAAAAATATAGCCCCAAGTAACGTTACCGATGGATTGAAGACGAGAGAGGGGATGCGTTCCCGGGGCATCCCCAAGCTTAGGCTTTTACGGCATCCTTGAATCTCTTGGGGTGCCTTGGGCATCCCCAAGCTTGAGCTCTTTCCACTCTTTATATTTTTGTCCATAAGAACTTCACCCAAAACTTGAAAACTTCACAACACGAAACTTAAACAGAAACTTGTGATAACATTAGTAC